>NW_005179049.1:64546-202013 GCF_000350225.1 Chondrus crispus
GAAAAGGGGGGGGGGGGGGGGGGGGGGGGTTGCCCCTCGTGCTGTACAGTACGCGAGCGTAGTACGGTATATGCCCTCTCGCCTGTGGCGGAGTCTGCGAAAATTTAAATGTCATAGTGCACATGTGATTGTTGTAGTAGTGAAACCCATGACATGTAACATGAATTGTAATCTTTGAACTCATTAGCATCGCGAGACAAAATTACTAAGTCGCCAGGTGCCAAGTCCACATTTGCTGAAGGGCGCCTTCATTGTGAGACCCTTTGGCCGATTCGACCAACACGGTTACAGAGGTTGTTCTTTTTCAGCTACAGTACCAAGGGTACTGTACCTCAAAGTTACGAGAACCGAGGCCATTTCCGATAGATCTATCGGACCGTTTGTCCTCATATGAGGACAAACTTATTTTATTTTTTCTAGTGTCTATTGGACATGTATGTGGCCTCATATGAGGTCATTTTTCAACTTTTTTCAGGACTTGTGCTTACTCAACATGAAGGAAAAAGATACTCTCGCCACCGCAGTTGACTTCTGCGTTGCGGAAGGGTGGAATTTGGTGAGATTTGCACGTCTTTTCCAGCCATTTTAGAATGCCTAAAAAGAAGCTTTTTTGAACAACCTCAAAACGTTATGTGTTGATATCTTTGAAAGCAAAACGCCTGTTTAAAATATCAACCGAAGATTAAAACTTCACTAGATTCTTAGTCTTTCTGTGTATTCACAAATGTTATCCCAATGTTTTGCAAGATGTTATTGCCGAAGGCATGCGCGTTAAAGAAATGGTGTCCACACCTGACTTTATATAGTTTCGATTTAATGTATATATTTTTGCAAAAAAAAGGCGGCCTCCCATGCCATAGCTGACCACATATGAGGCAAACTGCATGTCAAATAGACACTCTAGGCAACCAAACTCGCGATTTCACTTCGGTTTTTTGACACCAAAAGGCCATCACCACAGGTAAAGCATTTGCTTTTCGATTTTAGCGAAAACCAACTTGTTGATGCGCATAAAGGTGTACAAAAGAAATTGTTGGCTTACGGTAAACATTTTTCTTTAAGCTAATTTTGTTCCTGTAGCATAGAAACGTGGGCTTGAGTGCCTCTTATTCGTTTTTAACTTCAGAAAATTTAGAACCAGTTAATCTACCAAAGAAAAATAGAAACCGTGGCAATCCAAGTTGAAAAGAAATAAAATTCGCAGATATTTATGTTATGATAACGCCTGGTCGAATAGACACTAGGTAACACCTTTTTTGTCCAGTGCTGATCATACTATGCACGGTAAATGGACCCGAGCTCATTCTGAAATGCAAATTCAGGGTAAGAATGGCATTGCACGTATATAGTCGTAGTTTTTCGACAGCGAGCAGGTCCAGCACAGGACAGACTACTCCTTTTTACCACCCAAAAGAACTGAGGTATCATTTACCCAACAGGACAAACAGAAAATCACAAAACATTTGTCAAACTGAAGGATAAAATACATTATATCAAGGTCCCGGCGAAGCATTGAGATTGCCAGCTGGAGCTGATTAATCCCAGGCTTGGACCGCGAACTTGAAATGGATGGGGCAAAGCGTGTTGATATTCACGTAATGGACAAACAAATATATGTGTTTGCCCTGCGGAAATTCTGCATGACAAACAGGCAGATGGGAAATTCAGACTCGGCGTTTCTGTGTCCGCACATTTAGACAGGGAGCCCCCCTAATCTTGTTCGAATAACTTACATGTTGATCTATCTCTGTCAATATGCATCACGAAGGAAATACTGTGCAACGCACTGCGGACCTTTCAGCGACAGAAGAATTGTCGATGCTGGGTCCTTTGTGCATTTCAGGTTCAACAACAACAAGGTGATCACTGGTGCTTTTCGGGGAAGTAGTACAAAGTTCGCATTGGTGGGATCGAGACCTACAAACAGCAATGCTACACTGCAGCCTGGAGTTGAAGTACATCTTGTATCGAGACCTGGATTCTGACGATAAGGATTACTACAATTTAACACTTCTGATCAAGGATGTGGAGCTGTTCAAATATAGAAGTTAATGTGACTTAGACCTTATGTACTTTGATGAGAAATATTATCTCCTTGCATACATTTGTCGTTAACATCTGCCGTTATTATCGGCAGATGTTATGGACATATGGCGTGCAAGCCAGAGATGGCCCACGCAAGGTCACACCTGTGCACATCGATCAAACATAGAGCAGATACTGGTCCATCCTTTGAGATGTTATACGTAGACGGCAGGAGCTTCCAAAGCTATATAACTGTGTTGGAGACTGGAAGGCGGATTGGAGCTCAGAACCGTTTTGCAATGTGTCAGGAAGTTGGTTGAAGTTGTTCTGGTGGCACCGGCAAAGGCAGAATATTATATCTAAGATGCCACAAGTGCGAACGGCTGTATTCTTGGTTATGAGAGCAGCACAGAGACGAAAGACTTCGGAGATAAGTTGGAACTATACTTCAACAATTTGAGGTTCTTGTTGGACACATGCTAGGAGCATGTGTACAATCACGAGAGAACTGAGAAACGTGGGCTCGCTTTGTCAACTGTGTGGCGTACCCTTAAAGTACCACGTACGCCCTGGCGAGGATGTCCAGCAGGCCCACGAGGGCCACAGGACATTGGTTGATATCTGCATCGACTCTAAACTCACAGAGGACTTTTTCTGGTGTTCTTTGTCTTAGCATGCGAGAAACAGGTCACAATCACGAGAGAAGTACACCGCCTTGCGCCAGAGTGCGCTCAATGATTCATCACGGCCGAGGTCAACCAATTGATATCGCTCGGCACGGACATGGAGGAGACCAGGGGTCATGTGTTTACCAGTATCCATGCTGCAATGAGAGATCGTGGCTTCCGAACGCGGCCCAGTTCCTTGTGGAAGCACAAAGAGCAACACTGCCCCGTCATGTGAAGTCCGCACGTTTGCTTGGGGAAAAAGGGAGCACTGGAAGATGGTGGAAGAAGAAGGAGTTATGACCTGTCCTGGGCCCGCATTGGAGAAGAAAGAGCTTGGAAGACCTACTCTCATCACGGAGCGACGGGCGAAATTGCGGACAGGGAAGAAAGAATGAAAAATGTACAGGTGTGGGAGCGGCTCTACTTCACATTATGCCGCCCAATAAGCAAGGCTCATCCTAGGCACGAATCTATCTGCATATAGACGACGACCACCGAAGAATTGAATGCTGTATCAAACGCCAGAGACGGAGCACAAAGGTGACAAGTGAAAGCATGAAATAGTGGCGGTTGTGGTCTCGTCTCAGGGATATGGACAATGTCAGCAACAAGTCTACAGGGACATGATAATGGCCGCCAAGGTGTCAAGCGTTGAAGTCTTCCTGTGGAGAGGGAATTAACAGAGAAAACTGTCGACTGCGGCTGCTTTCGAGCAGACAGGTACAGATAAAGCTGTCATAGTAAGACACATTGGTGTAGGAATAGAACCGAAGTTCCCAAAGAACTGGTAAAATAAATTGTACGCTTTCAGTCCACTTCAGTGTCACCAGACGGTTAAATGGCTCTCTAACCGCACCCCCAGGTTGACTGCGTCCACCAGTGCCTCCGAGCACTTCCATCACTGGACGGTATCGAGCCGACGAATCCCGTTGTTGCTCTTTATCTATATCTGTACTGTTCCAGAGGGTTACGAGGGCCGGGAGCACTAGCCATTTTAAATCCCGTGCGTACAGTACCCTTCCCCGAGGGGGCAATTTGGTAATTATTTTGACGGAGCCTAACAAGTGTTTTATGGCACTATCCTGGGCTACCAAAAAGCGTCTGCTACAGCCAATGGGATGTCCATGTGCCACAGACGACGAAAGGACGCCGGCGAAAACAACCTGTTTGAAGCCATTTGACATTTTCACACACGTGCAGAAAGGGCTCAAATGAGAAAAAGGGGCAATTTGGTAATTTTAGTTATGAACTAGAAAGCGACAACAGAGATTGCACAACCTCATCTTCACCCCCTTTATCCTTCCTAAAGGCATGCTTCGAAAATGTACGGCTCATTGCCGCGCCGTACCTCGCCCCAGACGAAGGCGAAAAATCCTGGTCGCGTGCGGAAGAGAGAGAAATCTGGTTTTCTGTTCCCGACGTTAACTTTGCACGGCCATTTTCACTCGACAATCGCAGCTGTGCGCGCTTGCGTTCCCGTTCTGCCCTCTTCTCATATTTGAGTCGCCTTTCAGTAGCTAGTTTAACGTATCTCTCTTTTTGGGTTTCAATTATTTCATCCCAAGTCAGATAAAGACCAGGTGTCCCTTTTTGCAAATCAACACTTTTCGGACGACTTGCGTTCGAACTCTTACTTTTCGAGTAACGTGTGCTTGTCAGAAGGATTTTGTTCACACTCCTGCTCTTATTCAAAAATATTTCAACCTCACGGAGTCCTGTTTTGGGGTCACTTGCTGCCTCCAAAATGTTTTTGAGCTTGCGCAAAGTCTGATTGTCGGGGTTGCGAGTTCTATTTGCGACATTTACTAAAGATGCCGAGCAACTTTTTGGGTCATATGACACCGCATTTCGTCCTTATCTCTTAAACCTGTCGAGAAATGAAAATTTCATTGGCCATAACTCCGTCTTTTCGAAGCTCAACTTAATCTTAGTAACAGTGATATAACTGTAAGCCAATGTCGCCACCATAAGATTTGATCGGACACTTCGCATGTCAAGTGTCGTTTGCTTATGGAGCAAGTCACAGTATGTGTGAATATCGTTTTTGAAAGACCTGTTAATGTCCTGGTCGAATGGTTGTAAGAAATGAGTTGTGTTAGAGGGAAATTGGACGACCTCGCACTTTTTTTGCTTGCATATCTGGAGCCACTCGTAGCCTTCTCGCGATAAGTGGCCGTCGAGAGTCATGCAGTAAGAAAGCTCCGGGGGTATTTTCCTCACAAACGTATCCACATGCTCCATCACAAAGGAAATAATTCTTTTTTCCATACTTCCCCTGTCTGTCGTCATCATGACGGTTCCTTAGTCAAACTATGTTTTTCAGATAACCTCTCCGTTTCAGGGGAATGGCATTTTATTTCGGTCTGTTGGAGTGGCAAGATCCATCCACTCATTACATTCTTACCCTTTACAATGAAAAAGGGTGGTGTTTTGTGACCAGACCCAGAAACAGCCACTACAATTGTTATATGCTTGTTTTTATTTATAGCTTGACAAGCCACATACCTGCCATGATTGAAGTGCGGACCCAAATACTTAAGTTCTCACTCCATATTGGCAGTCTGCAGCTGTCTCGTCGAAGTTCCAAAGCCGCGTTAGGTCCCTGAATATGCCTGGATGTGTATTTTGAACTTTTTCAATGCTTCAGAGACCGTTGACACATGTGTGAAATTCTCAGCCGCCAACTTTGCCACATCTTTGTTTCTCACTTTTCGGTAAGTAATTTCTCAATTCACTGCCCGCCAGTGCCGGATGGTGTCTTGAGATGGGCTGCCAGATTCTGTGCCAAATCCTGAGCGCCCATCAGACGCTTTCTCAGTCATAATATTCCGCACATCACTATTCGAACTACGAAACCCTTTTCAGCTGCATAAAAATCCTTTTCTTCATCCAACTAGACTCTTATTCACTAATAACTGGGCGGCCTCCTCTTAAATGGGCTCGGGAGATAGAAGGGCGTTGATTTGTGATTCATCATGCTCTTGCAGAGCGTGATAAATGCGATCTACTGTTGCCCGGGGTACTCCTGTCGGTCTCACGACGATGGACCTTTTCGTACAACTACGAAGGAGCGCGGTGGCCTTCTATCGCCCCTTTTTTGTCAATGCGTCGCGCTCTTGTCTTGTTGTTTCAATCGCCTTCCACAATAGAATAGAGAGTGCCATGAATCACGCAATTCTGGAGTTGAAGTCATGATGTCGGTGCGACAGGAGAGAGGTTGATGAGGGTTGGGACGCTGTGGCGTAGCGGGAGTTTGAATTTTGGCGGTCTTCTGCAACGCAGGGCAACGAGGGAGGACTTACTAAGTTGTACGAGTAGTGTTTGCATGTGGACGGAGGGTTTTGGAGAATCTGGAAGGGGAAGACTAAAAATTACCAAATTGCCCCGATTACCAAATTGCCCCTTTCAGGAAGGGTACCCTCCAAAGGGAACTGTACTGCAATAATACAGTGAACCGTCCAGTGCTGGTCATACTAGTTAAATGGACAAGAAGTCCATTTAACTAGTCCCTGCAGCCCAGCAAGACAAGAAATCTTGCTGGGATGCATACTCTCCCAGTTACGTAAATGTAACTGTTGAGCGTCTCGCTCAAAAATTCGGACGGCAGGGTGCTACACTGTGGAACGCCCCTGCTACCCTCCAAGTGCCATGGCGACTAGATTTTTAATGAAGAATGAAGAAATCGTATTGATATGTACGGTATAATCGCAAGCGAATAAGTTTCCATTATTGGCAATGAAAGCAGCCGAAAAATGTGTGGATGTAAAATTATCAAGAGAGATTAATCGGGTTTGCGTGTTCTCGCAAACGCTTGTAATGTTACGCTATTTCAAAGTAAGTGTGCTGGGGCACAAGTCGTCGATCATCCTCGTCTTCTCTAGGCGAGGTCGAAAAGCGGTGCCTATTCGTAGCCGGCAGACTTTCGTGTCGCACGCTGGGACGGATGCTTGAAGATAATGTAAAACCCTGTTGCCAGAATGATTTTTGCTGTACGGCATCCCAGCAAAGCGTGCGAAAGGAGGTTGTGTGCTGTACCTCTGCGTTCAGTATACTACGCGATCGGGGGTGATGTAACTAGAATACGGTGGTGTACGTGCCTACGGATTCCAAAAAGTGCGACGGATCGGTTGAGGTGAAGATGTAACCGTTGTGAATGCGGTGTCCTTCTCTGCTGTAACATGTTACTTCTTATTTCAATATCAGTATTGAAGTGTTTTCCGGCTGTGTCCATGTCTTGATCGAAGCGGCGAAGAGTTTGCACTGCCGTTGTTGCACGGTATACAGTAGACCGGCAAGTGAGCGTAGTGGAAGAGTGGTATGCGTCAATCGCGTAGGTTGGCGTCTTTTTATGACTCTCTTTGATTCGTGGATCGGACATCACCCTGGGACAAGGCAGCTTTCGCAGCTGCAAATGCCTTTTGTTTTTGCATCGTCGGAAAACCTGGCTGCCCATACAATAGAGCATTAACGGGTTTGGGTTCACTAAAATGCAGGAACCCTAAATATCGCAAATGCTGTACAGTTCTGTGATTGACGTTTGCTGTATGAGCATTAGGTAGACGTGTACAGTATCCAAGGTCTGGGAGAGGAAGAGGCTGCTACAGTAGTAGGGAGCAGAACAGATCATACCAATGGCAGGGTACAGTCTGGCAAAGCGAGTGCGGGTGACATAGGCAAGTAATCATACAGCACAGACCCGTGTTGGGCATGCGCGACAGGGCTTTTGGGCTCGGCAGGGCATAGATTCGTATCATCCTCAGGCAAACAGCCTGAGGGGGGAATTCTGGCGAAAAGCGCTGTCACAGGACTGTGCACAATGGAGCGAGTGGAATGCTGTACCGCACAGCTTATGGTTGCAAGAGAAAGTGTAGTGATACAACACGGTACACTGTACCGCGAGTGTTCCAATGTGCAATCGAGTAGTCACCAATGGTAGATTGACAAGCTCATAATATGATCATATTATGAGCAGTTGGACCACATCCTATGAATAGGATCTTAAAGAGCAGGTGGGTCCTTCTTCTCGCGTTTGACAGTTTTTTAACATATAACAATGTCATATATTATGGTTGTAGGGCATTTTCAAGGGCCGTTGCCCATGGTACTGTAGAGTATCTAGACGCTGCCGTTCTTCCCACCGTCGAGTACACGCAGGAAAGCCGAAGAGCACATTCATCCCGGATGGGACAGGCGCCGCCGATGATACCCTTTACTGAGCTGTGCACTATGTTCAGGAAAAAAAGAACGGGGGACTGGGCCTTTGGGAAATAGTTCACTTTTCTTTCAGCTAAAAGTCATATAAGCAACCGCAACTATTGAGTATCGTTGTATGGGAGAAGTGAGCTCCGAGTAGAGACATGTACAATTGTACTGCCAGAGTCTCGCACACTGCGGTGCAGTGTACTGTACCTGCAACAGTCAGGAGCAGACGAGCGCGTGTTTGTGAAGCAATGGGGTTGCAACTAATCTGCAGGGGGGGTGTGGAGGGGGAGAGGGGCGAGCGGAGACGCATTCTGGAAGGATCGGGTTGGGATGTGCAAGTAGCGTAAGGAAGAAAGGCTGGAACGAGTAAAATGAGGTATATGAAGGCGAGGGCCAATGGAATTGCATGAAATCCGGGAGATTGGGAGAAATATCTATCATTCGGGCGGGGATTGGCCCAAATGGGGGGTCCGGGCGTCAGCTTGCAGCCGGGGGGCTGGCAGGGGCTTCCGGTGGATGTAATGTAATTATGATGCTTCGGGCTGCTGCGACCCCCTATCCAGTTGCCGGCCGGCGAGTGCCAGCATCTGCGGGCCAGAGCGGATCAGAGGCGTCATCAGCGCATGGTAGCGGCCACCAGCGATAGAAAATCTCGGCAGTGGCGCCCGTTGCCATGTGTAGGGCCGTCACGAATG
Source organism: Chondrus crispus (assembly GCF_000350225.1). Taxonomy (NCBI): domain Eukaryota; phylum Rhodophyta; class Florideophyceae; order Gigartinales; family Gigartinaceae; genus Chondrus; species Chondrus crispus. The sequence continues at coordinate 73,137 of NW_005179049.1, forward strand.
GCATGCCATATCTCCGCGACGAAGGATAACATTAATTTTTTCAACAGCTGGCGGCTGCACCTTCCGAAAACAATTGAAAAATAACATTTCGCACGGCACAGCTTGGAGAGGCCTGCTTGACACGCGCCGCTTCATCAATATGACCCCACCCCCTCCCTCGCGGTGCTTGACTGAGAGCCACTCGCTTGTTCCTTGCCCCACCACTACCCGCACAAATTCCCCCTCACGTGTGTACCCAACCCCCCTTCCCCGTCCGTACCCACTACAGTAGTTCCAAAAGCCCTCGCGAGCCGCGTTTCGTTTCACCCCTGATTCTATTTAACAAAACGTCCCCAGCTGCCTTCCTCCCAACAAACGATACACCCAGCCGCCAAAGGCCCTTCCCCCCGACCTCTTCCCGCCGCCCCCCGACCCTACCCACATTACCCTGGTCCTCCTCGTTCCCTGCGCACCTCCACGGATACCCCCGCCATGTGCAACTTCCCGCGTATTCTCGACTCCGACGATATTCACGCCTCCGCTGCCACTGCCGCCGCCTTAGCTTTCACCCCACCCGCCGACCTCAGCAAGCGCGCCACTGAGAATCAGCAACGCATCGGCTTGCTCGAGGAGCTCATTCGCGCCGAGAAGCTAGAACTCAGCCGTCTTCGAGCCCATAATGACTCGCTTCAGCTTCCGCTTCCGCTTCCGCTTCCGCTTCATGAAAACTACCAACGCGGCCCAAATCCCGTCCCGCCCTCTCCGCAACCTTCACTAAACCTCGCAACCGAGTCCTTCAAAGCACCCCATCATCAGAACCGTAAATTCCCAACCACTCCAGAACTCACCCTTCGCCAAATCTCTTGCGCTTTAGACTCTTCACCTCGTGGTGTCATGATGCAGTCTTTCGAAACCCCTTCACACAGTCCGAATATCAACAACATGTCCGACCCTAATCTAGCCTCAGATACCGGCATGAACCGGACACTTTCTTGCGCAGAGGAGGAAAGCCCTCAAATGGCTGCTCGTGGAAGTCACTGGTCATTTGCTGAGAAGGCTCGCTTTGAAGCTGCACTGCAGAAGTATGGACCATTCGTGTGGGATGACATCATATTCGCGGTCGGTACCCGCACGGAAAAACAAGTGAAGGCCTACGCTGCACGTTACCGTCGTCGCAAGAAGCTTGCTAGCCGCATGGAAGCCCTGTTCAGTGACGTTGCACATCAACAGCGATGGCAAAAGGACTGTCAGGATGCGCGATCTCAAACCGAGACTTTGGAGTCAGAAGTTATGGTTGTCGATGACTCTGCATTTGAACTGCCCCAGGGTCCTTCGCTGTTGTCTGAGACCGACAACGGGAGTGTCGAATCTGATAAGACCGAAACCCTCATGGGTACACTCAGCCCTCACTTGACCGACCCTTATTCAGAAGAAACTCAACCGACTTGTTCAGATACAAGCCTTTTGTTCCCTCCGGCTCTCGTTGGGGACAGTATCCTGATTCCTGGGAAACGTTCTACCGGTGCTCAAACTATGTCCCCCGCAGGGGGTGATCTCCTAATAGATCGCGCTTTTGGAGAGGATGGTGTCATTGTGGGCGGTGACGCAGTCAAGACAGAGCAGCTTGTTCAGATTTCAGATGACTCGATGCAAGCAGATTTTCTAAGTTGCCTATTTCATCCATAACAGCGGTGTGGTTACCGCCCCTATTTTTCTTGTTCCTAAACTCGCTTATTCTTCCTATGCATGCGGCAGCTGTGTTGTGGCCTTTCAGGGCTTGAAGCCCACGAATTTGCAGTGTCATGTACCTGCTTGCACAGCAGCATCAAATTCGATCAAACAAAGCTCCTTTACTTCGGAGTTTTGTATAAACACTAGTAGGTCAAAAACCTAATAGGTTTATTACACATATCGGAGAGTGGTATCATGTCATCGCTTGCGGTGAAAGTGTGTCAGGGAAGCTTGCGATCGATACTATTTTCTTGTTTTACTATCATGTTGGTTACGGATGATTAAATACGAGACTCCTATTAATGAGCCCTGAGGTATAACCTTGCCAGATTGCCCACACTGTGGAGCAAATAGGCCTCTCTCGCGATATTTTAAATATCCGGCGCGGGGTCGGCCATTAATCAGAGTGTACAGTGCATGGTACTTGTCCAAGTACAGCATGCACAATGTCCTTGACCGCTTTGTATGAAACCGCGATCGCGAATTTGTCGACAGGCGAGGTAGCTGCGCATCTGCTGCTCATTTGAGGCCGCCTCAGCCGTCAGTGTCACTGTTTTGATGCTTTCAAAACGAGCCGTAGAATGGCGGGACACCTCACACCTGTCGCCGAGGTATCAAAAAGTGCTTCACTGGTGCCATTGGCACGCGTGGTGGCCTGTGCGCACAATGGCACAAGTGCCGATGCCAAGTACAGCACTGCATTGAGTAAGGGGCACGCTACTGTCGGAAATTGTCGTGTAGACGTCTCTTGTTTGGCAACAGCTTGCCCTCCCTTGCACAAGCAGGGGAGGAGCAAGGCACGCTGGAAAGACAAGGGGAGGTGCGGAAGTCTCGTCGCTCGCGTATAAGCAAGTAGTTTCTTTACTTCGAATCCCCCCGTTTCTCCTCTCCCCTTCTCCGCCCCTAGTCGGTGGAAAGGGGGAAGGCGCACAAACCTACTACGAGACAGGGAAAGCGAGCCTGGCCCTGAGGGCCAGTCCTAACAAAGGACTTTCCTCTCGTTTTTCCTTTCCCTCGCCCCGTTTTTATTGAGTTCTTCACTAAAATCGGAAGCACATTGCTGTAGTTTTTACTGTAATGCCATCCCATAGTTCCACTCCTCGGAAATGGAACAGAGTCTGGACGGTCTGCAGATCCATGCAGCATGGAAGGTACAGCAACGCCTCCTCGCGCATGCACATGGCCCAGTCTGAGTGTCGCAAAAAAATAAAAGAAAAGGGGGGAACAATAAAGGTTAACCGGCAGGACCGGGCGAATGAGGGGAATCGCGCTTTTTATTGTCGTGGCTTCGTTTTTGTTTTTCGCTTTTCTTGTGCAGCTAGTCTGCCTCGACCCTTCCCTTATTTATACTACTCCAGCCAGGTGCTTTGTCCTCTCCTCACGTAATGTTTTGCACTATCGAAGCAGTTTTTAGGAGAGGATGCACTGCATGTTGGCATCTGAGATTATTAAAATGCTCCCGTTGTTGTGCATTACATTAATTGCGTTGAGGTGCATTTTATTCGTCCTGTATACGTCACCGTCATACCATAATTTCCCACATTCCCTCTACTTCTGACGTGACGTATCCTCATTGTGGCTTCTGTCAATCCATTGATCCACGGGGTGCACGATTCGTGCGCTTTTTAAGGTGTTGATTAGTGAATCGTTTCCATTAGCCTTTGTCAAGCAGTCAGCCAGATTGTGTTCAGATCGAATGAATCCGATCTGTTCCATTTCATTTTGTTGGTACGCGTTTTTGACTACCTCGAGGTCAATCATTAGTCTTTTCTCAACCGTTGTAGATGCCTTTGTGATAACATCAAATAATGAGAGACTATCCGTAAACATTAGGATCGGTATCTTTATGTTCATCATCTTCTGTATGTCATGTCTGAGCATGAAGGCCATATCAAAGGAGTCAGCAAAGGCCATAGTTTCGCTGCCTAAAACTGATCTTGACACTCGTTTAGCCTTATGAGACGACCAATAGAGTGGTTGGCAAAGGTTGCTGCTATCACATAGAAATATGATGTATCCAAGCTGCGAAGAGCCGTCAGAGTTGTTTGCATACGAAGCATCTGAATAAACTCTTATGTGTAACTTGTTATCGTCAAGTTTGGGATACCTCAGCGGTAGGTATGGCTCTTTCTTGAGTCGTCTAATGGTGCGGTTAATGTATCGGATTTGAATTTTTGGATCCGTAGCATACTGTGATTCGGTAACCTGGGCGGCTTGAGCAATAGAGAAACTAATGTCTGGTCTAGTGTAGGTAATCCAGGCTAATTTGGCTCTTAATGATCGATAAGACTTGTACGTGGCTGTGTTCGGCAGCCTCTCTATCTTTCGGATGTACGACGTTTGGTGGATCATGTATTCAGAATCCTTTTTCTCAACTTGTACTCCGACGAAACTAAACTTATCGTAAGCTCTTCCCTTACAGTTGAACTTCTCTTCTGTCTTGTGAGCGAGATCTGAATACTCCTTGGTACCTGCTTGGAGGGCATCGTCCACGTAGGTAATGCACATGCCATCAAGCTTGTCCCGTATGCATTTAAAGAAAAATGCTCCATCACCAGTTGTTCCGGTCATGTTCAAGTCCTCTTTTATATGATTGCTGATGGTACGGCCCCAGTAATCACCACTATCGGCAAGACCGTACAAAGGTTTTAACAACTTCAACAAATTGCCCTGGTTCAGTTCAAATTCTCCAGTCGGTTTGATGTATACATCCCTCATAAGTTTTTCTGCGCTTTGAAGGTATGCTTGAGTTACATCTGTTGAAAACAGTTGGAACCCGCATATTGCTGCCAATCCGATCAAAATTCGTGTGGAGTGTTGCCTTGGTGTGGCAGTATCATGTACAAGAGACGTTTTTAGCTTATCCCTGTACCCTTGAACTACAAAACGGGCTTTCCATACTTCGTCTTTAGTATCTTCATCTTTTATTGCTAGTACAAATCTACCACCGAGAATATTTGCGTTCTTAGGTACTTCTGACTTGCAGACAAGCTTCCAAGTTCCTTTTTCAATCAAACCTTGCAGCTCCTTCTTCTTTGCGGCTCTAAATCTTTCATCGGTCGATCTAGGGTCACCAGGTTTGATCACTTCAGTGAGTTCTACATCAAAATTAGAGGGCTTTGGTCTGTTTACTGATTTAAACGGCTTCAACATTGTAGAAAGGAACTCGTCCCGTGAGAGCATGTCTGTTGGTTCAGAGTCTTCTTGAACATAAGGCTTAACTTGTTGCATGTTCATGGTCTTATGCCATTGCCCGTCGTTGCTCTTAACATCGACTATTTTGTCTCTTATACCTGTGATGATAGCAGGTCCAATCCATTCTTTACTTCTTTCTTGATACACAAGTACTTCTTGACCTAATTCAAATACGAAATCGGTTGCGGTTGGGATTCTTCTAGTAAGGGCAGCAAGAATGCGTCTCTCTGCCACTACAGCATTCATTTCCATTTGTGCCTTTGAAAGTGCAAGCATCCTTTCTTTCTGAGCGGGTATTTCTGAGCTAATGATTGGGAATCTTGGTATTATCCCGAATACAACTAGTGAGGGAACCAGTCCGTTATCTCCGTTGGTATCGTTCATGGCTTTGATTGACAGTTTCAATGCAATGTTGCGGTCAATTTGAGGAAAGTCGAATATTATCCTTCGATAAATTCTTCGGAGGGGTGCGTGTAGTCTTTCTCCAATGCCTAATGAGTTGTGAGCTTCGACTCCTGAAATTCGAAGTTCTATCCCAACGCTTTCGGCCATTTCCTTCCACCTAGGCGAAGTGAAAACGGATCCCGCATCAGTTCTGACGCGGTTAGGGAATCCTGTATAGAGAGTGCACCACGCTTCAAGGAAAGCAAGCCATATTCCGTTGACTGATTGTCCGTAATTCTGACCCTGAGAGTCTAAAAATATGGCGGAGCTGAAACGAGTTGCAGTGTCGACAATATGCAGAATTGCTTTTCCCTCGATGAACATCAGATCCATTGATATTTCTTTACCGAACTTAACGTCTTGCAGTGTGGGTAACGTGGTCTTGAAGCTAATTGGTTGTGATCCAAGCCTTTGACAGGTATTGCATGACTTAGAGATCTCTTTCAAGACTTTTGTGGTGGCCTCGGTGGCCTCGTGCGGTCGAGCTTTTCTGATGAGATTCAGAAGTTTCGTATCCGTTGGGTGTCGAAAACCTCTATGAAGTTTGACCAGTTCACTTCTTGAGAATAGTACTGAATCTTCCCGTTTCCATTCCAGGTAGACATGTCCAAACTTCCTTACGACTGGGACAGAAATGTTTCCCGGAGAACTGATTAGTACATTTCTTGTCGTATCCAGGTATAGTTGAAGTTTATCGAGCAAATCCAATCCCAAAAGAAAAGGTACATTCGCTCTAACTACGTCAACCTCAATTGGCACAAATCCGTTCTTGAGAAACGGTAATCGAATTGAGATTGATCCGATTGACTTCTGCACATCAACACTGAATCTGTACTGGTTGAAGTTCGCTTTTAGTTTGAACTTGCTCCCAACAAATTTGCAGTATGCTTTGGCTTGCAGTTGTCCGATTACAGTGCGTTGTGCTCCAGTGTCGATGCATGCTCCCTGCCAGTCTTTCCTGCGTTCATCCAAATTGATTCTCATCTGTGAAAGACCTCGGCGAGAGTTTAACACAGAATTGGTCATTGCATCGTTGGAGGATTTTCTGAGACGCCGGTTTCTTCGTATGTCATGGGCTGTCCTTGACCTACGCGAGATTTTGTTCCGGGACCGTTTTTTCTTGAGGACAGTCTCGTAGCGTGATTTATTTTCTTTGGACTTCAAACTACGACGGTAAAGTAGACTGCCTCTCCTCAAAAATCCTCTGGATCAAGAACTGATGCAATGCCCCGATTCTCAGAACCAGTAACGTGGAATACCTGTCCTCCTTTATCGGGATGTTCAGGCGTCTCATCCTCTGATGAGGTAGAGTCCTCCTGCTTGAAGTTGTCCCCTGCAAGGGTAGCAGAAGGGTCTTCTTCGTCTGTAGAGAACAACGCATCTTCCACTTGTTGACAGAGTTCGAAGAGGATTTGATGGCTTCTCTTCGGATATCTTCTGACTTGCGATGAAATATTTCGCATCACGTTGCGAGGTTTGGGGCAGTCCCTGATGAAATGATTAGGGTCCTGACAATTGTTGCATAGCCTGGGGTTGCCATAACGGTCTAACCTATTTTGACCGGCTTTTGTGCTGTCTTGAGGGGGCCTGAATGGGGCAGATGAGCGTGATCCTGGTTTCTTCGGTCGTCCGTAATATTTCTGACCTTCGTAGTAAAGATCAGGAGTATATTTGGATGAAGATTTTATCTGTTTATGTAGGGAAGATTGACCGATGTTCAGATCTTTCTTTCGACCTTCTTGCTCGTCCTGGTCTTGAAGCCAGGCGGCGTCGAGTGCTGTATACAGATGTTGGAAGTCCCAAGGATTAGATGTGGACTGCGAGTTCGCAAGGGCTGACTTGGCCCACGGGGCACCAACGACAGCCTTGTAAAGGTATTCTACCTTGTCTTCCTCGGACCGGTGAGTCCGTGGTCCTTGAGGAGCAAAACGTGTGATGATCTCACGTAACTCTTCCAAAGCTTCTGCGGTGTTGAGCTTCTTGGCATGCATTAAAGATTGAATTCTCAGGCTCTGGAGGTACTTTCTGATTCTGTTCTGCCGAGTTATGCTGTTGTACTCGTCTTGCATAACTTGGCATGCCTGACCAAAATTTCCACACCTGTCCCTCACCTTCTCTCGATAGAATCGCTTAGCTTCTCCATCGAATATGTTGTGGAAAAAGGCAAGTTTGTTGGTTTGGTCAAGGTTGTAGTCCTGGGCGGCATCAATGTAGTTATTGATGTGTTCCGTGAGGTCCTCACCCAGTTTTCCGGTGAATTTATCCTGGTTCTTGAATCGCAATGCCATGTTGTGAGCGGCTCTTGCTTCGGAGTCACGTCTCACAGGGGGATAACCTTGTACTGATGGGCCGGCTTGACGTTCAATTTCCTTGTTAGTAGGCATACATGCTCGGCTACTTTTCTTGTGTTGAACAAGCCTTTCGTAAGCAAAATCGATGTCGTCCGAGTCTGAGTATAACATTTTTACTAATCCCCATGAGATACGGTCAGTTGCGGGATGTCTGATATACTGTACACCTTCTGCACGTAAGAAGTCACGGATGATTCTGAAAACGAACGTGGTGCTCTTCAGTACTTCGAAGGAATATAGAGTCTCAACAGGGAGGTCTTCACGTAATCTTTCTACCAGTTCTGTGTCCAAAATATTATCAGATTTTGCGCGAGTAATGTGTAGCGTAATAACTGATATAATATCATTGTGAACTGGAGATGGTGGTGTATACGTTTTAAGGTCCTTGGTGATGGTCTCTATAGCTGCCTCGTCAATTCCGTTATCCATAGTGTTTGGTGATTCAAAGTCTCCAGAAAGTAATTTAGTAAGTTACTTTAGCCTTAGAAAAATAAGCTTTCTGCAACCTTACAATTATACTGAAATTTTGACTTCTTTATGGCTCACACTAATTCAAGATGAATACGCGTACAGGTGTGCAACGCTCACAGCTAGTACAGTAGTAAACACGTGTGCAATTTTCACACCTAGTGCAATGTGTGACACGTATCCGATTTTGTGCGCGAAGAACACGTGCCAAACGTGTTCAATTTCGACACGGGTTAGAGTCTACACGTGTGGGAGGTGTGTGTGGAGAGTGTAGTGTACCACGTAGAGGGGGGCAATTGCAGTAGGATGCAAGCAATTGTAATTCGACTTTTGAAAAAATAGCAAAAAATGTTTTCGGAAAAGTTTGGTAAACTTGTGTTTCAATTTTCGAGGAGGGTTTTGAAAAATGAACCGAATTTTTTTTGTTACTAAAAAATCTAATTACTGCGCGTTACTTTACGCTCGCGCAAATATAAGACTCGACGACGGTGGTTGGCGCCGATGATGTGAGATGCCAAGTCGTGTGCGGAGGGAAAAAACCTCTCGCAGGTAGCGCAGTAGTGGTCCTCGGTCTCGCGTTTATAGCGAGCTTCGCGTGCAAGGTGCCTCTTGCCACCTTGGTGCTGGCGTAGCTGATGGGTACCGGTAACGGTGACCTGGCACACGTGGCACGTGAGCGAGCGTGCAGGGGGCTTCTTTTTCTTGATGCGCGTCGTAGCGACGCGGTATAGCGTTCGATTGACGCCCTCAGGTAGCGTAGATAATGGTACCTTCACTACAGTAGAACGAGACTTAATTTGATTAAAGATACGAGCAGCGTTGTCCACGTGTAAATGTTGTCCCGCCCGTAGTGCGTCAATTTCCGCTTTCTCTCCAAAAACCTTGTCCTCCGGCCTCGGTTGGTCCGCCGGTGTAGCTTCTTCTTCGATGAGGTCCAGTACGGAGACGGAGTTCTCCTCGTCGGTTTCCCAATTTACCTCAGGCGTGCGGGGTAGAGACCGTGCGCCGAGGGTGGGATCTTCTGGGTCTTCTGGAAGGGCGGTTGGGGCCCCGAGTTTACTGATTGATTCTGAGTTTAATACCACTAGAATAGAAATTAGTTAGGCAACTAGATTCGTATATTAGAGGTAGCCAAAAAATAAAGAACTTACTCTTGTATTTTTTCAGTGAGAGCTATCCTTAAAGGGATGATGGCTATACCTCTTCTTTGATAAAACGTACTGCGTTAATATCAAAGAAGAGGTAGGGAGACCACTCTCGTAGCGATTCCAAAACGTTGAACAATTCCAAGATCCTTGAGGTTGTTGTTTTTTTTTCTTCTGCAAAGAAAACTATTAAGCTTAAAGTCTAGACTGTCGCAAAAAAATAAAAGAAAAGGGGGGAACAATAAAGGTTAACCGGCAGGACCGGGCGAATGAGGGGAATCGCGCTTTTTATTGTCGTGGCTTCGTTTTTGTTTTTCGCTTTTCTTGTGCAGCTAGTCTGCCTCGACCCTTCCCTTATTTATACTACTCCAGCCAGGTGCTTTGTCCTCTCCTCACGTAATGTTTTGCACTATCGAAGCAGTTTTTAGGAGAGGATGCACTGCATGTTGGCATCTGAGATTATTAAAATGCTCCCGTTGTTGTGCATTACATTAATTGCGTTGAGGTGCATTTTATTCGTCCTGTATACGTCACCGTCATACCATAATTTCCCACACTGAGGGTCGATCTATACAGCCACTTTTTTTTGCTTGCATGCACGGTTTCTGAGCTCCTATTGGCTCCCCTTGGGGAATCCCGGGTGTATGATAAATGTATGATAACGTATGATACTTTTGCATGCAAATGTACGATCAACTTCTCCCACGCAAAAAAAAAGTTGCTCGAACAAATGCACGACCGCTTCGCGCCATTTTCGAGACGGATTTGGCGGCAAAGTCTCAGCGACAGAACTGGCGGCAAAATCTCAGCAGTTTCGCTGAAACGTTGCCCCAAATTCTGTCACATCGGAGACTTCTACTGCCCGGCAGTAGAAGTCTCCGATGTGACAGAATTACGGGCCGCATTTCCGCGGCGCGAGGCTCGGTGCTCGACACACTTTCTCCACTCATCACCAGCGGAGAAGATGACCTCGCTCACTCCCCGCCAGCTGCTGCCTGCAGTGTCGCTACCAGGGCTGCTGATGAGTGAAGAGTCAGCGCCGCCGTCAACTCCGCCGTCAACTCCGCTGTCAACTCCGTTGGCCCATGCGGAGGGAGAAGACAATGATGAGAGAGATGACGGCGGGCACAGCAGCATGATGAATCCGTACGACAGCAACTACATGGATGGCACCGTCACGCATGGAACGGAAACCATCCGTGACAAAGTCTACACCTTCTTGATGACCCAAGCTGCCCAGAACCTGCGCGGCATTTGCAAGAGGCTCAAGAAAGAGTATCAGCTGCCTGCCCAGCAGGCCGGCAGGAAGAGAGTAGTGGTATGATCGATACTCACTGCACTATATGCGTATGACGGCGACCAGCCTTGGGATACAATCTTTGGTGACTCCTGTACGAACTGGACCGCACTGTGCGTCCACATGGTTTCTAAATGCCCTTCTGCGGAAGACCTGCAGACGTTTAACCTGCACCTCTTCCGGACGCCTCGAAGCGAAAGCTGCATGATCGCGCCTACGGAGGCTCCCTTCATATTGAACGAATTCGCTCGAATGGTCGCTATTGTTTACAAGCACAACGACGCTCAGTCAGCTCTAATTCAGTCTGGTCGCAACCTAGAGCGGAGCGAGCTCGACAAGGGCGCAACACGAGACGAGTTCTGGGAAACGATTATCAAACGATTATTCAACGACGCTAAGGTTGAGATACCACTGACATTGTCTGCCTACGTTGCAAATGTTGACAGCACGGCCGCACCCGTGACAGAAAGAAGCGATGAAAAGCTCAAGTATCAGCTGTAGCGGTCGAAGAGAGTGCTTACGGAGGCTTATCGAAAGTGGAGCGTGTCTGGGCAAAACGACCCAGAGGCATTCCCAGACTTCCTGCCATGTAAGCCGCGCACCCCAGGTGAGATCAGCAGTGAGGGGAAGAGGGCGCTAATATTATTTGCTTGCATGGAGTGTGGTCTTCCGAGTGAGGATACGGAGGCCCTGAATTTTACTCAGAAGCTGGCGCCCGCCGGTGTCGGCTATGACGACGGGAACGGGGAGGGCGATGGGTCTGGGGCACAGGGCAGGCCCGAGTCCGTCGCGCAGTCACGAAGCAGGGGTCGTAAGCGAAGGGCGGCAGAGGGGAAGGGAATGGACTTGGCGGTCAGTGCTTTCAAGGAGATGTCAACAGGCATACAGGCAGCTCTGGATGGCATAGCGTGGACTCTGGCCTCGTCAACATCCACGCCTGGTGCTGAGGCGTCCAAGAAGCAAAAATTTATCGATGCTGCCACCGACATGACTTCGAAGAAGCTGGTCATGCTTGACGCTTTGAGCAGTGTCTCGAGCCAGATCCAGAAGATGCAGCAGAGCGGCGGCTGCGCTCAAGTCATCGCGCTGTTTGAGAAGGAGCTCAGCGCAATCAGCACGCGTCTTAGCGAGGCCGAAGATGAAGATTAGGTAAGCAGAAAGCATAGCAGCTGTTCTCTGCGGTGCGCTGCGTAGATACGGTAAAACTTCACCGCTGTTTTCTGTTACTTCTCGCCGAGAGGCGGAGTAGCAGCGTCTTCACAGCAAAGAGCCATTCGATAAACGTCACAATGTAGCCTTTTATTCGATCAAGTCGGCCTATACAGCTGTCTGTGATGGAGATTTTGAGTGAGCTCTTCTCGCAGCTGTGAGACTTCACGGTCCCTTCGGCGCCCTTGAGCGTTGGCGGCCTCATCACAAAGCTCTGTTGCGATTTCCCACCACTCTTCGAAGGCAGAGTCAAGACTGCTCCTGCTCGTGGGAGTCAAAGACTCTCGAATGGAGGGTGAGCCTTGATCCACGCACCAGTTGTGCAGTCTCATGCACGCGCCAAGAATAACGGGAGCGCGCCGCAGGCTGCACCTCAGCGGACTCCAGAGCACGCCGAATCTCGCAAGAAGCATTTCAAACGCCTGCTCCACATGAATGCGGACGGAGCTCTGGAAAAAGTTAAACGCATCTCTTGCGAGGCCAAACTCTGCGTGTCTGAGCTGCGACAGGCCCCACGGTGTTATAAGGGAGTTCACGCACTCAAAGGCGGCATCGGCGGCTATCCAATACCCTTCCATCATGCGACCGGCAGCAAGCTGCATTACCAGAGACGAAACACTGAATGCCAATGAATCGTGCGTGCTGCCTACACATAGCGCAGAAAAAAAGTGAACCTATACCTCGCGTCCACCACAGCTTGGACGGTTGTGCAGTACAGGCCCTTCCGGCACCAATAATTCCGTGGGTTCATGCTGTCCGGCGGCTTCAAGATTTGCACTGCGATTCCATCGACGGCACCGACGCACCCCCACAAAGGGCTAGGCGGCGTGCGGGAGCTTGCAAATTCGGAGGCCAACTCGTGCAACGCGTCCGCGTCCGTCAGCGGAACTCCTAGTAGGCAAAGGCTGCAGTTGATCGCTTCCACGGTCTTGTTGAGGACGTCGTACGAAGTGGATTTTCCGACCCTAAACAGCATCATCATGTCCAAGCACTTCGGCCCGGAAAGCATGCGCAGCGTGAGGCCCAATCGCACGTCCGGCGCGACAACCCCTCCGGTGGATCGCGCGGCCATCGCGGCGTCCCGCGTCAGGTACGGCTTTAGCAACTCGAGGAGGCTGCCGAACGCCTCTCTGCTCATACGGAAAGCCCTCTGGAACTCGTCGCTGGATAAGTACCTGTGGGCCTCCGCAAATGTCGGGCGAGCTCTGACAACGCTCTTCTCCCTGCGCTGCTGCTTCTCCACGCCGCCGCTGGCGACAACACATGCCAAGAGGATGAGGGACGACGACGCAACAGCAGCAGCTGCGGCGGCCACCGCCGCGGCAGCCAAGGCTGCTTTTTCTTCTTCTGATAGCGGCATATCCGATGTACGAGTCCTGATGGCCCGCCTCTGTGCTTTGGAGAACGCAGATGAGAGGCGACGGCCAGGGCCTTTTCGGATATGCTGGTGTTTCGCTTTTTGGAGCATGGCGATCGGGATCCTATGACAAGCGTGCATGCAAGCACAACTGGCTGTATAGACACGCTCGCGTTTTGTCGCCACTTATAATTTATCATCATTATCATATCGTGCATGCATGCAAAAAAAAGTGGCTGTATAGACCGACCCTGACTCCCAGTAGCTCGACAAAAGCAAAGCTGGACGACGTGTTGCTATAATGAGGTCCCTCGATGTGCATGACCAAAACGGTCATGATAGATCAGCAACCGCCAGTATCCAACACAGTCCTCCCCAGCACTCCCTTTCCTTCGTCAGGGTTTCAAACTTCTTCTCTACCAATGAAGTTAAGTCCTGAAATCCACCGCCGAGTTGAGCTCGTCGTATTGCGAATGCGGCGTAGAAGGATGTTTTTGTACCTGCTCGCGGCTGCGGCAATTTTTCACAATTCCAAAAAAGACAAGAAATCGCGGAAGTACGCCTGGAATTGCGTTTGCGGGAACAACTGACGTTTGAAAAGTTGACTCTGGGCTATGATGACGCTTTGTTCTGTAGGGCTTTCAGAATGCCACGCCAAGCGTTTCATGAATTGCTTAGTAGCGTTAGGCAGTCTCTCCAGAAGAATATCGAAATGGGACGACGGGCAAAACGACCGACCATTCCACCGGATGTAGGCCTTGCCGTGACGCTGAGGATGATGGCTGGCGCAAGTTATCTAGACTCAATGCGTACTTATCAGACGTGTAAGGCATCAGTTTAAAATGTGTTTCATTCTACGTGTACAGTAATGTCAGAAATATTGCAGCTGCCCGGGTTGCCCGTCCACAGTGTCTGGTTTACGTCACTCAGCAAAAACTTTCAAGATGTCTCGTAATCCCCCGTCTCCGCTTTCTGGTTGCGTTGGCGCTTTGGACGGTATAGCCATCAAAATCAAGAAGCCCGCGTGGTGCCACGCACAGAGCACTTTCTTTTGTAGAAAGCTGTATTACGCTTTACCTGTGCAGATTGTAGTTGACGCTGACTATAGATTTTTATGCTGCTCGGCGCGTTGCATAGGTTCAACTCATGACTCTGTGGCCCACGCTGTATCGGCACTTGGGCATTATCTAGAATCTGACAAGTTGCATTTCGAGTGTTGGATAGCGGGGGATGAGGCATATGTTTGTACAGAGTCTCTGATTACGCCCTTTCCTGCAGCCAGTGCGACGGACGCGGAAGGCGCATTCAATTATTATCATTCTTCCCTCCGAATGCATGTAGAGCAAGCTTTTGGAATGCTAGTCGGTAAGTGGAGGATCTTGAGCCAACTCAGTTTTGCGCTACACACTAATGCGCGTTTAATTGTTCTTTCTATGAAGTTGCATAATTTTGTTCTCGATCGTGCAGATGTGAGGATTACGAGAAGTTTTACTGGGGAAGAATTGGCCGAACTGGAGGGCGATGAGCAGGGTTGGTATCGCAGGATGAAGGATGACGCCGCAGAGATTGTGGCGAATACCAAGGAAGCGCGTCGTGAGCTGTCTAGAAAACGGAGGAGCATGGTTGACATTATAGAAAGAAGGGGCCTATCGAGACCACCAGTGATAGATGCAGAGTGCCTCCGAAAAAGAAGTCGAAAGTAGATAGCCTGTGTTTTTACCTTGTCATCGTGACCGAAACCAGCGTGGGTTGGCGGTGGGAACGCGCAAGTCCTCTCAAGGCTCGGTCTCCTCGCTGGGCTTGCTAGCGCGTGTAGTCTAGGATGCAGGTCACTGCCACGACTTTAAAGAGCCGCCATGCCGCATGCATCGGACGACTGTGAAAAGCCGCAGTTCCGTACCTCCTATTCTCGACCTTCTGCTTGCGGAGGGGGGTCAAACCTCCAGCGCCCTTCGCAGTCACCGTATCACCAACGCGTGCGGCCTTTTCTCGCATACATGAGCAGTTCGGGGCGGTCCAGGTCGCCTTGTCCTGGCTGTTTAAGCCTTCAGTGGGGAGGCCCGCGCCCGCTGAGCCACGATAGCAGTGGGCGACTTTGTCTGGCCAAGCAATTGCTGGCAACAAGTCATCCAGCAACCATTGCTTGCGGAGGTTGGCAACCCAAGCCGGGCTTCGGTCACGCCTCACGCCCACACGTGTCCACATGTCGCACCCCGTGCGAGATTTCGTGGTGCGTTTATGTGCACAACTCGGCCCTCCCCCGCTTCGACGCCCATGTGAAATTTGCGACAGTCGTTTACTAGCATTTTACACTCTGTTTGGAAACGGAGCACCACCGGACGGCAGAAGGGTACCCAGAGTTCAGCTTTTTGAAATCAAATGCCTCCTTGGCATCGATCATGAAATGGAGAGAGGCCGGGGAGGCTGCTCTCTAGTTCATGATCGATGATGAAGTGGCTTCGCCGAAATCCCTTTCCCGTAAACCATTCCGCCCTCGCTCCCTCCGTCCGCCACCAACCCCCCTTCGCCCCCAAATATGACCACGTCCCCTCCTCCCCGCCACCCCCCCTTCCCGCCCAAAATCCCCACGTCCCCTCCTCCCCGCCACCCCTACCTCGCGCCCGACCAACACGCCCCATCACCATCTTCCTCACCTCCTCAGCGTGGTATAACCCCAAACGGAAATTAGATTAGGATTGGATCAGGGACAGTAAGGCAACGAGCCTTACAGCCATGCGCGCACACACGTGTACGACACGTGTGCTGCCAGCCCCGACGGCTGACAGCACTACAGTGCAGGCCGACTTGCACTACTGTAATGTTATAATAGGTGACTCTGTACATTAAATATGAGCGGACCGCCGGAGGTGGAGGACGACAAGCACCGACTTGTCAAGGATCCTCCACCTTGGTCCGCCCGCTTACTTTTAGGTACTTCCGTCCGTTTTACCTAGGAGTAGCACCGGGCACGGGTTGAAGACGCGCGTAGCACGACCACGAGCCGGCTCCGCCTCCGCCCGTCGGTACTGGATCATCACCCAGTACCGCTCCGGGGCGTCGAGGCGTAGAACCGCTCGCGCGTGTGCGCGTCCTCCCCGATCCCGCTCTACCACCGCTACCTCGAGCCCGTGCTCGGTACCGTGGGTGGGCCGTGCTTCTATCTTCCCGCCGATCGGGGTCTTTCCAAACTGTCAGTACTCACCCCCCTCGTCGTTGGGGGTGACTATACTACAGTGGTCTCCCGACCTAGAAGACTCTCAAGATCGAACCAAGAAGACTATCGTTTACCTCCGCGTCCGTACGCGTCGAGATGAGTGGCGAATATCCCACCTCGATTCGCTCGGAGCCCGCCGATGTGCGAGAGGCCGCGCTCCGCGTCCGAGTCGGCGACGGCGACGCTGGTCCTCGAGACCGCGAACCGTCGCCCGACTTCTCCAAAGGACGAGTTCGCGCGATGTACGATCGCATCGCGGGGTATATCGAAGATGTCCGAACATCTCTCCGTATCGACGTCTCCGACAGCGTCTACGCCGGCTGTATGGATGAGTTGCGCTCCCTCCGCGAAGGAAGGTTTGAGCGCGTAACTCAGTCCTTGGAGAACCTGCGCGCCCTCGTCGACCAGCTACAGTCCCGTTTGGTACTGGTCGAAGAGGCGCGCATCGATTCCCCCGCCGTGGACGTTGCGGGTCGACCTGCAAGTGCAAACTCCGGGGTCCGACGCGACCCGCAGCCCTTCCCATCAGCCGAACAGATGGGAGCGTTCGCGCACATGGCGGCCGAACTTAACTCAACGCGCCGCCGTGCCCGTGAGATGGAACAGACCTCGGCCGAGAGGCCGCCCGGAGCCCCCTCGAGTGGGCCCGGTGCCACTGTTCCTCCGGGCGCATCTGAAGCGCAGGAGTGGCCCCCGACTGGAGCCGTCACCAGTCAGAGGGCGGAGGACATCAAGCCGACGGCGGACGCGAACTTTGCGTCCGAGACTCAAGCCCTGCCGTATATCCCCGGAAGCATGCGGCAGTCCCGACGGGTACGGGACGAACCCGACCGTGGCCGTGGAGGAGTCGCCCGCGGATCAGGGGAACCGATTCTTCCCTTCGATCCTCGCTGGGCGGCTACCAGCCAGCGAATCTTACCGCGCATCCCGGCCCCGTCGACGTCCGAACGTTGCCTGTCACGCCGTTCGGAACGTTGGGCCCCGCCAAACCCGGGCTCGAGCCCGTCCACACCATGATACAGGAGTTCAGCGCCGTCGCGAGCTACCGCATGTACCGGTTGGACAACACCTCGAGGCTCGTCACTTCGGGTGACGCGGGACGGATCGCCAAGTACGTCCAACGCTGCCGTGGGCTCCGTCCCACGATGAAGAGCTTCGACGGTACTGACGCGATTCAGTTGCTCCCGTTCCTGAAGGATATTTGGATAACCTTCAATGCCCAGCACCTGACTGAAGGTGTGGCAATCCGTGTCTTCGCTCACTTTCTCGAGCGGGACGAGGAGCGGTTGTATACGAGTTACACCATGCGCGGCCTCCGCCCCGGCCAGCTCCACGACGACACAAGCTGGCCTGGTCTCGTCAACCAATTTATCAAACGCTACCTAACCGACGACGTGTTAGGGGAAGCGTTTGATGCTGTCGCGTCGGCGCGACAGTTTCCTCACAAAACCGAGAACACGTTTGCAGACCGGCTGGAATCCGCCGCGTTCCGATGCACGGCCGTGTTCTCAGAACAAGCTGTCGCGCACTACTTCGTGCGCGGGTTGTCCACTGCGACCGGGGCCGCAGCGGCAGAGGGCCTTTCTTAACCTCCGTGCGTGGGCGTGTGTGCACGCCTCCCTGTTCTCTCATTGGCCCCACGCCACTTCAATAAATTCGATCGGCGGCCTTTACAGCTTTCTATCTTTTACAACAAGACGCCAGGCACACAGCAAGGCACTCTTTCAAGCACTTTCCATTGGCCCCCATTTCGCTCTTCCAAATTCAAAAAATGACGGAAGACACGCACCAAAAGCAAAATGCTCGCAGCTGAGGCAAAATTCGAAAACGAGATCTGGATGCGCACTATCCCACCCCGCCCTTGCAAAAGCCCACCCCGCCACCGCAAAAGCCCCCCATTCACCACAATTCCCAACTCCCTGAACAATCGCAACCACCCTTTTGCCTCCCTCCATGGTTGTATCGATCCATCCCCGCCGCAGCCCGCGAAATCATCCCGGATCTGCGGCTCGTCTTCTCAATCTTCCACCTACCCTCCGCGACGCAGGGTCCCTTTCGCAATCCTTGGACGCCGCGTTTGCCGCCGATATTGCAAGCCAACCGTTACCTCCGCTCACACCATTCCCAGTATCAACACCTTCTGCTACTGTAACCCCCCGCGCAGCACTGAGATTCAGTGACATGAACTGGCAAGAGACTCCAGCTGGCGCAGTGTGACTCGCGCCAGCTCCGAGCTCAGAGCAAAGTGAACACGTTGAGGACAGGATAGACGCAGGTAACCCTCGTGGGGAGGTATACCCACAGTATTCGGACGAAAACGGCACACATTTAACTCTGTCGGCAAGCGAATCCTTGCAATTTGGGTACAACTTTTTGTTGTCTCATACTTATATCGTCCTTCGAAAGCTGTTGAGAATATGGAGGCGGAAGGTGGGTGGTACAAAGACGGAGCGAGTGGCTCGCACATTTCTTTATTTTCGCTTATGTCTACGCGGGAGAAAAACGGCTGCAGATGTGTTTTCCCAAGTCGAAGGCGCAAGCAGGCCTTTGTTCAAGAATTTCTCATCTTGGTTGCGGGATAAACGGGTAGCGATTGATGCATTGAGGCCCGTGCCCTCGGATGTGGAATTAATGTCCACTTTCAGACCGGCCGAGAGGGACCATTGGCGTGAATGTGAGGCCAAGGTGGAAAGAAGATGCCAAATGATGGTAGATGGGGAGCTAGTGCCAGGAGATGGTGAGGATGGTGGTGATTCGGGGTACGGAGGGATAGGAAATGGGAACGGCACGGCGGACTTCACAATGTCAATGTTCGCCAGGCTGTGCCTCATATTGCGAGATGACGATCAAGCTCGACTGGGGCATGCCGGAACAGGTCAGCCGTTGACTAAGGAACAACAGCAAAACCGAGTCAGCCGGGAGGACTACTGGCAGACAGTCGCTGAGCGCTTTAACGACACGAGCGTCACGCCCCATGCGGACATGATAGGGGCACCAGTTGGCGACATTGACCCTTCTGCGGCTCCTACAATCTCTGTCCTGGGCGGAAAGCTAAAAAAAGTGTGATACGACATGCGTGGGCCATACACTATTGCGCACAATAACTTTGAAAAATCTGGACAGCATAACGGTACTCTATCTCGCTTTCTAGACTTCGTGCAGGAGAATGGGCACGGGGATTTGTATGCGGGGTCGAAGAGGTCTGTGATAATGTTTATAGTAATGCGGGTGGGGACGGATATTCCGGGAGCGCGTGTCGACGGGATGTTGGGCCTCACACTGAGAATAATTCCCCACGGCGCTGGATTTGATGAGGCCGGAGGTGGGTTGGATCGGGTCCCGGGAGCTCAGCAGTCTCCTGGGAGTTGTAGCCGGGAGGACGGAAGTGGTACAGGGGCAAAGAGGCGAAAGAAGATCGTTTGCGAAGACACTAGGTTTCTTTGCGACCATATCAAGGGCCTAACTGATTGTATCAGTGGCCATGGGGACAATGATCGCCAAAACCATTCGGAGGGGCAGGTGGGTGGTTATGGAACTGTAAACGTGGAGGATGGGGAGGCTCGTCAGAGCAATGGGAACTCAGAGTTCCATGCGTTGGAATATATGGAAACGAGAATAAAAGCTGTTGACCTCCTTAAGAGGTCATATGCACAGGTAGTAGATGCTGAGAGTGAAACGGGTGGCCGTGATAACTCTGTTTATCTCAGGACAAAGCAGCAATACGACAACATCTCGCAAAAATTCGAACGCGACTTCGGATCTGTGTAGGAAGGGTTGACATGATACTGTAGAAGTATCTAGTAAACATCATGAAGCGCGGTTGAATATGGGTCGGATACGACAAGCACGCGCACAGTAATTGAAACAACGCTCTTTGAAGCCGGAGAAGACCTCCATGGGGCTGGTGGTATTGAGCCTTTGGATACATTTGATCCAAGCATGGCGACTGTAGATGGGACTGTTCCAGGAATTGAACTCACCAGAGGGGCGGGCTAAAGCTTTCAAAAGGGCAACTTTTGTAGCCATGTCACCGTTCTCGTGGGGCGACACGATATAAGCCGCAATATTCGTGGCTACCCCACCTGTACTCTTCCTGTTCTCTCTTGTTACTGCGTCCAGTTTCGTGAGGAGCTCTGTGATGGCTATGTGGTAATGTCTGGCCATGGCATTGTCCACACCACCCCCGCTGCCCCACTCTTGCCTGCCGCGCTGCCTTGTCCAGCATTTCCGTTGACCCGGCATGCCTCCCCTTCTTCTGCCTCCTCTTCTCCCACTACCCCGTTTCGCCTCGCCCTCCTCCGCCCCCGCCGCGGCCGCGTTCCCGTCCCCCCCGCGCCCCCTCTCTTCGCCGCCATCTCCGACCCTGCGTCTCTTCGCGGGCCTCACCCTAATCCCCCTCCTGACGCCCTCTCTCCTCTCTCTATCTTCTCTTTCCCTCATCTGCACAATCCTCGCAATTGCGTCGGGAGCCTCCATGATGCCCTTCTTCCTCATGGCGTAAAACCTCCGCACGTCTTCTTGCTCCTCGTCCCCCTCCGCGCCCTCCTCGTCCTCCTCTTCCAGCACTATCTCCTCCTCTTCCGCTTCAATAGATCTGGGTTCTTCATTGGCCCTCTTGCATCCGGCTTAACCATCGAGTTGGAAATTAAGGTTACAGCATCAAACGGCATTTCTGAATGTCGACCAAATAATCATTCTCCGTAAGCCGCGGAAAGGTCTCGAAGGAATAGTCTGACATTTCTTTCCATGTCCTTCGTAGCGAATGCTGTATATCCGATATTTTCCGCCCACTGTAGGGTTCGAGCCCAGTCTTTTCCCGTAGAGGAAGAACGCCGCTCGGGGTCTCGGTCCAATCCTTGCTGTGACCAACGAACACCGGGGGTCGCTCCAAGGCAGAGACAGAATAATTGCCCCCAAATACGTCGTTCACTGATAGGGGGCGGCGTATCTCCATGGCCCGTACTTCATTGCGTAGGCTGCTGAGTTCAGCCGAGCAGCTTCGGAGAGCTCGGCTGGTATTCAGTATGCAGGGTAGGCCGTGGAAGACACATCTCACAGTGGCTGACGACACGGTATTTGATTCCCTTCTCTTGGTGCTGGGTCTTGCCGGCTATCCACGGCGAAAGCCTTCCTTTTCTGGGAAACTTTTTCGTCTTGGAAAAGGTCAAGTTCGCTCATGGAGAAAGCCTGCATTTTCAGAATTGTCAAAAGCGCGAGCATTTCTCTCTCGCGCTTTGCAACGGCAACAGATAAGCTGACAGGAGAGACCACTTGAGTAATTTGCTGTGACCTCGAAGCCGCAGAGTTCGGGGGCTTTATGTCCCCATCGTGCCATTCTGTTGATTTGGCATTCGTATGCCCAGTTGCACGAGCGCTGTGCTTTCGACTTTCTTCCACAATGCTTTCGGTCTTGCCGTTTGCATTCCTTCCTACTCCACTGTAGATGTTGCTGTTGGTGGGGAGAGTCTCTTCGTCTTCGCAATCAGAAGAGTCGTCGTCTTCACTGCCCGAAAGTGGTAATGTAGATTCTCGAGTGCGTGATTTCCTGGTCTTTTGCAGCCGCGTAAAAGCCTTCAGTTTTCTTCGCAGGATGTATATATCCATGAGACTCAGTTGGTTCGGCTCTTAATACACCTTGCATGGCTTTTGCCAAGCCTTTGTTGTGGGAGGTAAATGCTACATCGAGAGGGGCGGCCGCGCCGCCCTGGACGAAGCGCGCCCCACGCGCCGCGGGGCCGCAATTCTGTTGACATCTGCGCAAGCAAAGGACAGTTTTGCATAGATGAGATTGTGCACAACACTCCGCTGTGGCGCGTGTGGTTCGTGATTCGATGAGGTTCGTTCGATGGGGAACGTGACTGGCACACCTGTGCTTCGGGATGGGGGAGAGGGGAGGATGGACAGCTCAAAGGGAGCGCCGATCAACGTCGGTCACCGGTCGTGTGAAGTGAGAGAGACAAATTTGCATTTGTGCATGAGAACAGAAGGAAAAGGGGGAGGCGTACAAGGGGAGGCGTCTAAGAGAGGCGTATAACGGGAAGGCGTACACGAGGCGTCTAAGAGAGACGTATAAGGGGAAGGCGTACAAGGGGGAGGCGTCTACGGGGGGAGCGTCGGTCGACGGTTGTGTGAAGTGAGAGAGTTTGCATTTGTGCATGAGGACAGAAGGAAAAGGGGGAGGCGTACAAGGGGGGGCATCTAAGAGAGGCGTATAACGGGAAGGCGTACACGAGGCGTCTAAGAGAGGCGTATAAGGGGAAGGCGTACAAGGGGGAGGCGTCTACGGGGGGAGCGTCGGTCGACGGTTGTGTGAAGTGAGAGGGACAAGTCTGCGTTTGCACATGAGGACAGAAAGAAAAGGGGTAGGTGTCTAGGAGAGGCGTATAAGGGGAAGACGTACAAAGTGGAGGCGTCTAGCGGGGGAGCGTTTGTCGACAGTCGCGTGAAGGGAGAGGGACGAGGTTGCGTTATTGTGCATGAGAAAAGAAGTAAAAGGGGGAGGCATAAAAAGGGAGAGGCGTCTGAGAGAGGCGTATAAGGGGGAGGGGGCGTATGAAGGGGAGGCGTGTAGGGGAGGCGTGTAGAGGAGACGTATAAGGAGGCCGTATAAGGAGGGCGTACAAGGGTGGCGTACAAAAGGAAGCGTACAACTCAGGCGTACGGAGGGGGGCGTGCAACGCGCGGGCGTACCAAGGGAGGTGTAGTGCTTTCGGATAAACGGAGCAAGAGCATAGAAAGCAAGAGGATAGAGGGATAACTGTTTGTTTAGTTTTGCGATCGATGCGTTTATGTGATGATGAACAGAGAGCAGCAGATACAGTACTGTAAAAAGAGAACAACCGAGCAAGAGCACAGAGGGATAACTGTTTCTTTGGTTTTGCGATCGATGGGTTTATGGGATGATGAACAGAGAACAGCAGATACAGTACTGTAGAAAGGTCTATGTTGCATAATGTTTGCGACGGGCATGGACATGGCGTTTAGCCCGGGCAGCGGAGCGGCACAGGAGCCGGCACAGGAGCGGCACAAGAGCAGGGCAGGGGCGAGGCAGGGGCGAGGCAGGGGCCGGGCAGGAGCGGGAAAGGAGTCCCCCATTCTCTACATAAAGAGTCGCAAATTGTCAGCAGAAGTGTAGCCGTTTTGTAGTCAGCATTGTTTCGCAAAGAGTACAATCAGTGCATTTATTGTGTCTCTTGCTACAGACAGATGAAAGGTGACCCGTTTTCTCCTCCTTGACATGCATTCCACGTAGTGCAGTATGCTAGTGTCGGTAGCAACGAAACCGGAGGGCGAGCAGGGCGAGCCCAGGGGTGCCCATACAATGCGGTCGGGTTGGAAACGGTTGTAGATGGTGTGTAGCGAGTGGAATAAATGTCAGCTTCGCTCGGTACAAGCAATTTTCTCGCAATCAGCTTTGACCTGGTACTCCTCTTACCAATTGTGCCAACCGGGCGCAGGCACCCAAGCCGTCGCTCAACCAAGTCATCCTCAAAAATGCCGCTGAGTTCAGAATTCAAAGCCTTGTTGACGGGTCTTGGCACCATTACGCGCTGTTTGGGGAGAACGGAAATGGCTACAGCCATCACGTCCTCAGAAAAGGCTGAGCGGGTGGGTGACTTGGACATGCGGAGACGCGCGACAACGTTGTCATACCGTACGGTATGCTCGGCAGGGGACAGGACTGATAGCGAGAACGAGTACGCTAGGCCTGCCGAGGGGTGGATGTGGCGGTCACCGAGCACACGAACCTCTCAGAGCGCAGAGCGATGCGGATGGAGCAACGCAGCGCAGCGAGAAAGGCCTCGGTCGGAGCGGGGGGAGAAGAGGGGTGCCATATGCCGGTGTCGGCGATGGAAAAAACCGGAGTGAGAAGATCCTTAGAGCGGGCGAGAAGCGTGGCACGAGCGAATACCCAGAGAGTTGCTTGGACAGAGGCGGTGGGGGAGGGGGAGCGGTGGTGTTTGGCGGAAGGGGCCGTATATTTTGGGGGCGGGATGGGAACAAGTAGGGCTGCAAGAGTGCCTGGAAGGGAGTCCTCCTATGTCCCGGCGCGCACCTTCTTCGCTGCAGTCGTACTTCTCCCACCGGCAAGGCTGGCGCACGCGCTGCACAAGCCAGCGCCCGAGCTCTACGAGTATGAGGCGGCGCTCCCGATATCGGCGCAGTGTTCATGAGTTCTTAAAGCAAGCGTCACAGAATTTACAAATCCCACCACCACCCCTCACGTCCATTCGGAGAAGGTGAGGCAACTTGAGACACGGAGCTTTCTAGCAAACCAATTATGCTGCAGTATAAGCAGGCCGGACCAGACCTTTGTCTTTCACAATGGCTTTCAAAACTTCCCTTCTTCGAGATCGAATAGAACTGCGAGTGTTACGAGCAACAGCCTGATTCGTGTTCCTCATTCTTTCGAGCGCTGCGCGATGGTCGGCTCGCATTTCTTCGACATATCGACCTTGGTCGATCTCCACGCTATCCTCCTCAATACAGTAGTTGTGCAATTTCATTGCTACCGATATGATCGCAGTACAATGCTCTAACGCAAAATCAAGGCGATCCCTGAGTATACGCCACCTCGCGACTAGAATCCCAAAAGCCTGCTCGATATGAATTCGCAAAGATGACAAATAAAAGTTGAAGTTGTCTTGTTCTTCTGTTAGTGTAGACGAGGGGAATGGAACTATAATCTACTCTGAAACGGGGTATGCCTCGTCACCCACAACCCAAAAATATTCACCAAGTAGGCCATCCTCTACCTCCATCATAAATCCAGAAACAGCATTGGCGAGCGCGTCATGAGTGGCACCACCACACCTTTCAGAAGCATAGAGAAATATGTAGTTAGAGTCACAGAGAGCTTGCACCGGAATTGCATAATAGCCCTTACGGCAAAAGAAAGATGCAGGGTTACTCTCCCTCGGTGGTTGCCTCATCTTGATGCATATCCCATCCAAGGCCCCGACAGCCATCTAAAGGGTTTACTTGAGCTCGTGAGAGCTTAAATCCCCTCGCAACAGTCTCTAATTCCTGTTTCGATCATGAAAGCTTGGGGAATTGAAGTATTTTGTCCAGTACTCCAACTGTATCATGTAAAACGTTGTAAACAGTCCCACACGCGATTCTATATGTTAACGCGACATCTAGAACTTCAGCACCTGCCAGTATTCGCAATTCCATAGCCAATCGAACGTCCGTAAGAAGTGTAGCATAACCGCGGACTACTGTACTACATATTAAATTTAGAATTAGATCTAGCGCTGTAAGGTACGGACCTTACAGCGTGCGCGCGCGGAACTTACAGCGCGCCAGCACCCACACGTGTACCCCACGTGTAGCACACGTGTGCTGTCAGCCCCGACGGCTGACAGCGTTACAGTGCGGGCCGGCCTGCACTGTCTACAGTAAGCCGACTACAGTACAGTCTGTACTGTACTGTAGACGGTTATTTAACTTGTACAATAAATATAGGGAGCGACCGCCGGGGGAGGGGACCAGGACAGGCAACCTTCCACCGACGGTCGACCACCCAGCTTACTCTACTCACACCGCCGTTCCGCGAGTAGTTACCACCGAGCGGGTAGAGGACGCGCGCGACACCGCGGCGAGCTGCGATCCGCCTCCGCCCGTCAGTACCGGATCGTCAACCGGTACTGCTCCGGGGCGTCGAGGCGTCGATCCACTCGCCTACGCGCGCGTCCCCGCCGACCACGCTCTACCACCCGCTACCGGCCCGCTTCCGGTGGCGTTGGTTGGTTCAAGACCCTCGGTACGCCGATCCGCGGTCTTCCGCCGAACATCGCCAACACCCCTCCGCCGTGTGTGGGGTGTTTATGCGACACTGGTCTCCCGACCTACAAGACCTTCAAGATCACGCCGAGAAGGTTGTCCTTTACCACCGCGTCCGTACGCGTTGAGATGAGCGCCGAGTACCCGACCTCGATCCGATCTGAGCCGGCGGATGTGCGAGAGGCCGCGCTACGCGTCCAAGTGGGCGACGGCGGCGCAGATCCTCGGGACCGCCAACCGTCGCCCGACCTCTCCGAAGGACGCGCTCGCGCCATGTACGATCGCATCGCCGAGTACATCGAGGATGTCCGGACATCTCTCCGTATCGACGTCTCCGACAGCGTCTACGCCCGCTGTATGGAAGAGTTGCGCTCCCTCCGCGAAGGAAGGTTCAAGCGCGTAACTCAGTCCTTGGAGAACCTGCGCGCATTCGTCGACCAGCTACACGCCCGTGTGGCGCTGGTCGAGGACGCGCGCATTGATTCCCCCGCCGTAGAGATTGCGGGTCGACACGGGAGTGCAAACTCCGGGGTTCGACGAGACCTGCAACCCTTCCCATTTGCCGAACAGATGGGAGCGTTCGCGCACATGGCGGCCGAACTTAACTCAACGCGCCGCCGTGCCCGTGAGATGGAACAGACCTCGGCCGAGAGGCTGCCCGGAGCCCCCTCGAGTGGGCCCGGTGTCACTGTTCCTCCGGGCCCGTCCGGAACGAAAGAGTGGCCCCCGGCTGGTGCCGTCACCAGCCGGAAGGTGGAGGACATCAAGCAGACGGCGGACGCGAACTTCGCGTCCGAGACTCAAGCCCTGCCGCATGTCTCCGGAAGCATGCGGCAGTCACGACGGGTACCGACCGAACTCGACCAGGGCCGTGGAGGAGTCGCCTGTGGATCAGGGGAACCGATTCTCCCCTTCGATCCTCGCTGGGGCGGCTACCAGCCAGCGGATCTTACCGCGCATCCCGGCCGCGTCGATGTCCGAACATTGCCCGTCACTACGTTCGGAACGTTGGGCCCCGCCGAACCCAGGGTCGAGCCCGTCCCCACCATGATACAGGAGTTCAGCCCCGTCGCGAACTACCGGATGTATCGGTTGGACAACACCTCGAGGCTCGTTACCTCGGGTGACGCGGGACGGATCGCCAAGTACGTCCAACGCTGCCGTGGGCTCCGTCCCACGATGAAGAGCTTCGACGGTACTGATGCGATTCAGTTGCTCCCGTTCCTGAAGGATATCCGGATAACCTTCAATGCCCAGCACCTGACCGAAGGTGTGGCAGTCCGTGTCTTCGCTAACTTCCTCGAGCGAGACGCAGAGCGGTTGTATACGAGTTACACCATGCGCGGCCTCCGCGCCGGCCAGCTCCACGACGATACGAGCTGGCCTGGTCTCGTCAACCAATTTATCAAACGCTACCTAACCGACGATGTCTTAGGGGAAGCGTTTGATGCTGTCGCGTCGGCGCGACAGTTTCCTCACGAAACCGAGAACACGTTCGCGGACCGGCTGGAATCCGCCGCGTTCCGATGCACGGCCGTGTTCTCAGAACAAGCCCTCGCGCACTACTTCGTGCGCGGGTTGTCCACTGCGACCCGGGCCGCAGTGGCAGAGACGATGCAAAGGTTGCCCGGACAACAGAAGACCGAACTCTCAATGATTCGCCGTATCGCAACGGCCGAGGGAACAACCTACCGCGCTCGTCGCGGGCTGCCGCTGCCGGACCCGAAGCCGGCAGCAAAGGGAGTCCGAACTCCGAGGTCGCACGGAACAAGTTCGCCGGCGACCGCCCTCCACATTGGATAAGATGAGTGGCAAGCCGACCCTGTCCTCATTACGGAAGGCTCCGACCGCGCAGGAGGCCGACTTCCAACGCCAGCTTCCACGGGATCGACCGGGAGCTACGCGACTGCGTTCGCGCGCACGCCAAAACCCACGGATGGTCCGAACACAACATGGCAGAGCTGGACATCTCCCGTCGAGAAGGAGATCGCGTGCCGCCTTACGTGCCTCGACTCACCGACGAGGAGGCACGCCACGCGGCGACGTTCGCGGCGACCGATGGCAGCGCGTACGTTTGTTGGCTGTGCCGGACGTATGGCCACGCCATGTACGCGTGCCCGTTCCTGTCGCCTGAACAACGTCAGTTCACGGCGTACAGGAACTACCGCTATCAGATGGAGACGCGCCCCGGGATGCGCAATCTCATCCAGCAGTCTACGCGGGAAGACCGAGGCCCGGCGAGAGACCCGAACCGATCGGGTGGGGGCGTCCGTTTCGCCCCTCGCGATGGCGGGTATCGACACCCCGGAACTTATCAAAGGGATCGGCGTGACCCTCGTCGGATGGATACACGGTATCCTCGTCGAGATGGAAGAGGCGACCGGGGCCGTACCCAGTTGCCCCAAGGGGTACAGAACGCCATCATGTACCTCCAAGATTGGGTTGGGGATCCGAACCCCCAGCCCACGGAAGGAGGCGGAGGAGAATTGGTTCTTGCCGCCCCTCAAATATTGCAACGGCCGGACGTTGCAATCCAAGGCCACAAAGTATCCGATTACTTCGTAGAGGATGCCCAGCCAGGGTGGAGGAACGACGTGCACCACCACGGCCAGGGACCCGTTGACGCGCTAGCTAACGATAGCAGGGCGGGTAGCTCCGACAGCTCGGGTAGTTCGAAAACCCCGTAAAGACGATTACGTTCGCGCGCGTCTGTATTTCTGATTTTCTAAAATTTCCTATGCAGAGACCATGCAAGCCCATGCTCACAATTGGAGCGGTTATCATAAGTTTTCCATGGGGATTGGCTTAGGCCTGGTCCTATGCAATACCAAGCATGTTCCATGGAACCGTCCATGCAACAGTCTATGTCTGCATGGGGCAATGGTGGCCAAACCAATTCAGATATGTTCAATGCGAGCCCATGCAGGCATTGGTGTGCATGGGTATTCATGGGCTCCGCATGGCGGATTCAATCCAAGTTTTAGTTTTGCCAAACATGTTCCATAGAACCGTCCATGCAACAGTCTATGTCTGCATGGGGTAATGATGGCCAAACCAATTGAAATATGTTCAATGCGAGTTCATGCAGGCATTGGTGTGCATGGGTGTTCATGGGCTACGCATGGCGGATTCAATGGTGGCAATGGGCAGATAGCTGCGATGCAGAACCGGCTATCGATATCCAATCTGATGCTGCGCCGCAACCCTCAGTGCAGTCAGTACCTACAACCGCTATCCCAGCACCCTTGCCCTACATGGAGGACTCGTCGGTCCCCTGTTGACAGTTCTTCAGAAGTCCCGTAAAAGAGTCGTGTTGAGTAATTTCTGAGGACTACAGTAGAAAATCGTAATTTTGTTTAAACCCAGGCGCGTTTTGAGAGTGTTTGGAGTTCGTGCGGGATGAACCAACCCAGAATTTCTGTTTTGTAGTGAAAAGGGGGTAGTGTACATTACGAAGGAAGTATCAGCTTGTGCACCGTTTCGAGAAGACTTGGTTCACTACCCTTTCGCAGCCCCATTGTCCGCAGACTTGTAAAATCGATCGTTGGGTCTTGAGCTGCTCCGCTCACTGCCAATCCGTTTTCTTGATCCGTGTACTGCCCGAAGAATGTCTCAACGTTCGAATCTTCATGAGATTTGCCAGCGGGACACTGCCAGAAATTAAAATTGTGCAAATCTACAAATTATGTATTAATCTAAACATTATTTAAAATTCAATAATTTATTTTTTTATTATTAGTATTCATGCAGAATTGAACTAGCGACCAAAAGGAAAGGGTAGCAGGGGAGTTGTACCGAAGCACACCACCCCTGCTGAAACCCCTTCTCCATCGCCCCGCCTTTGCGTGCACACGACTACCGACCGTTCTGGCGGTGCCAGAAGTAAATTCCAACCTATTTATATCCGACGATTTCGTGCTACAGTATCGGCCCCCCTGTGCATCGGCTCCCCTTGATTAGTGGAAATAAAGACAGAGTATACGGTTAAAGAAATAAATGAACTTTTCTGTATCGGCCCACCGCCCACCCTTGCATTTCAATAAAATTCCTCCTCTGCGCAATTTTACACGTGGCTGCAGTCGAGGCATTGCCTGCCCCAGCATTTAATATCCGACGCTCCTCTGCCACCAGAGGGCGCTTCAACTCCTGCAGCCCAGCCTCCCCCCTCTTCGTAACCTCCTGTTCCGCTTCCACTACTTTCGGACGTCAGCTCGCGCTGCAGAAGCGTCTCCACCCGCTCGGCGACAGCTGCGCCTACGACTCCGTCGTCCGCGCAGACGTGCCACACGCCCGCGGTGCGCCTGCCCCACACGCGCGTCGCTGCCGTCGCGCCGGCAAAGTTGATCGCGGAGAAGAGGCTGGCTCGTGCACAAAGTGCAGGGGGAGCTGATAGGACAGCCGATCAGCACCGCCAGATCGCGTGCTCATCCCTCACGTCGTCATCGAGGCCCACGCCGAGTTGGTGGCGCGCAACGCCGTCGACCTCTTGTCTCCGCCGACCCTGCCGCCCTCCATGAGCCCTTTGTACAGCTGCCTCTCGTCCAGCTCGCCCTCCATCCCGTCCCTGCTCTTCGCCGACACGTTCTCCCTCCGCAAGTACCTCCCGATGCAGCGCATCAGCTCCCCAGCGTCATACAGGTTGATCACCTCGTCGTACCGCCGATAAATCCCCCGCATCCTCTCCGTGTCACTCTGCCGTGTTCCCGTCGTAAAACTGGTACAGGTTGCACCTGAGCAACTTTCCCACGAACGTCCGATAGCTCTCCCGATAATTCACCCCGAAATGCTTCCCCTTCAACATCCGATTGAAAAGAAACATGCTTCCCCACTGCATCGCGTAGCCCACCTCGCCAGTTGCGTAACAGCGATTTTAACATTGCCACCCCCACAATATTATCAATCTTATCCTCGAAAACAGGCATCCGTCAGTAGTGAGACTCAAAATCTTATTCCAGCAGCTCAGTCAAAGTGCTGGCAACCGTAAAAGCAACGGCGTCAACTCTGGGACGCATGAGATTTCGGACATCGGTCTCGTCCAGGTCGAGCACGTCGTGAATAATCTGAGACTCGCATTTCTCCATACCGCCTGAGCCACTAGCGCCAGCAACAACGCAGAGCCACTCCGTTGTTCCGTTTTTTTCAATCGCCATGGTATACAGCCATGCCGCCTGCCCTATGTTACGGCCCACCCCGTCTGCCCCGTGCTGCATCAGCGTGCCAAGATGCACCATACTGTCTTCCTCAATCGCATCCTCAAGCAGCTTCGGAGCCCGCGCAGCGTTCTGCAACCCCATCTCCTCCATCCATCAGGAGGAGAGCCAGATTCAACTTAGTGCTACCGCTGTGCACGCTCGTACCGCTCCAGAGCGCGGACCTCGTCCATTTCCACTGCTTCCGTGGCGTGGTGTAGCAGCAGACCAAGATTGTCCAATGCATGCACACCGTCCCTCCTATCAATCGCAAGCTCGTACAGCTCTGAGGCGCGAACCCCGTTCTTCACGACCCCCGCGCCGTCCTGCAGTAGGAGGCCGAGATGCACCATCTCTCATTCGTACAGCGTTAACCGCGTTCGTCTCGACTCCCTCAGTGCCCTTTTGAAGGAGGAGACCGAGATTGACCAT
This sequence comes from Chondrus crispus, assembly GCF_000350225.1. NCBI lineage: Eukaryota > Rhodophyta > Florideophyceae > Gigartinales > Gigartinaceae > Chondrus > Chondrus crispus. The sequence goes on from NW_005179049.1 coordinate 104,934, forward strand.
CGAAGCGACATCATTACCCTTCTCGATCGCACGCTCGAACTTGTCTATGGCGTGTTTCTCTTGAATCCCTCCACATCATATGCCAGCAGGGTACCGAAAGTGATTATAGAATGGACATGATCTTGTTCCTCAATCGCCCTCTTCCATAGTTTGACAGCCCGCGCTCCATCCTTCCCAACTCCGTCGTACCCATCCCTCATTAGGTTGCCAAGCTTGTATATCGCGTCGACACACAGGTCTACTTCGATCGCACGTTCGTACAACTACACGGCGCAAGCCGCGTTCCTATCGACCCCCTCTGCGCTCTTCTACAACAGCAAGCCGAGCGCGACCATCGCGCTGACGTCATTCTTGTCGATCGTGTTTTCGTGCAACTATGCAGCACCCGACTGCATTCATGTCCACCCCGTCTGCCCCCTTCTCCAGTGGTGTGCCGAGGCTCACCATCGCGGCGATATAACCGTGATCCGCAATCGCAGGTAGGTCCTCAGTTCGATCCCTCTCTCCATCTACTTTTTGATTCGTACTTATCTCTCTGCTTAACCGCAGTGTTGGAACACCTCCCGTCGACTTCACCAATGAAATTGAACTGAAGAACCTCCTGAAGTTGGCTTGGCCATTTTCTTTCGACTGCTGTGAAGTTTGATAAGAAGATCTTCTCTGTAGCTCGTGCCACGTTTGGTCATCTTAACGTAGTATTTCATTCGTTTGCGGAACGGAACGTTTTCATCGTGCTTCCTCTTTGGTCAACGTAGTCAAGTTCTATGGCTGTACGACGATGAGCTGCCAGAAACGGCTCGAATCGATCATTCTTGGGAGTACCTTGACACTTGTGTGTGCTGAGTAGCTGTGGCAATGGAAGGCGTGTCGGCATTAGGGAACATCGGAGCGTCGCGCATGGTGATATATGAGCAGTGGCGGGCTCGGGTGTGGGAAAGGAAAGAGGTGTCCGACCCCGACTACCTGCCAACCGAAAACGTCAACCTGTTTGCGATATCTGTTACAAACAATTACGACATGCTGGATTTTTTGAAATCATCCGCCTGCACCGTTGCGCAATCGTGCCTGTAGCCGCTAGCACTCCCACGCACAGAGAGCGACCTTCAACAATGCTTTGAGCTTCGGTGGCGATTGTTTTTACGATTCGCGATGTGGGCAAGCGGGGCACCATGCCCATATGCTTCGTTTAGGTCATGCTGTGCGGCTTTGAAGTCGTCTAAGGTATGAGAAGACACCGTCACTGCCCCCGTCTGCTGGTCGTGCTTAGAGTGCGGGATGTGGGGCACGGCGCAATTTACGTTGAACCTGCTAGGGCAAGAAATGCTTGGTTATTCGGGGGAGGCACAGACGGACAGATCACTGGGAATTCATTGTTGTGTACTATTCGAACTTTTTTTGGTATAGCACTAGTATTTACGTTCTATTACGAGCCTCCAGGTTTGAGTACTACCCCTCGCTGTCGAAAATTATCGGATCAAGCATTTAGCGTCCTCTTCTGCTTTCTGGCGCATTTGCTGAATAGATTCGAAACCGATCCTGAGTAAGCTTGCATCAAATGACTGATGTTGGAGGAGATTAATGATTGTGTTCTCCTGTAGATCACCACCATTGTAGCCGATCTCCAGCACCACATTTCGCAGGGCGTGAATCACTTCTTCCTTCGTCGCATCCTCAGCTCGCGACTCTTCTACACCTGGCGTATCAGCTGCGGTTGCCTCTGCCTGTTGTTCATCCTGCCCTGTTGCATCCAGTGCGAAATGGGGCGAAAACGTTTTGCTAAGGCCGGCGGCTGGCAGAATAACATTCGAATCTTGCGCTGCCAGTCGGATCCTATCCTCATACCGCTCTTGCAAGGCACGACCGGTGCGTTGGAAGCTCCCACGCAAACCACGAGACTTCACGGGTGGCGGTGAGTCAGAAACGTCAGCCTCTTGCGTCTCAGCTTCATCTGCTGCTGCCTGCTTGCATTTTTTCTTGTGGGCTCCTAGGTAGGCCTGCCTTGGGAAACTTTCTCTGCAATACGGGCGACAAACAGAAACGCGGTGCATGGCGCAGGCATAAGCTTCGTGAAGAAGCTGGCCCTGCTGTTGATGCTCTTCCACATGGGCTTGCTGGTGAGTGGCACAAAAACTGAGCAAGAGCATCATGATCTGCTTGAGGTCCACAACGTGGGAGGGGTGCCTTTTGATTGGCCCACTAATCTGGCGAAAATGGTTTCATTCAGGGGTATTATTGATATCGCCCGGCGGCTGCACACCCGCCGGCGTGAGACCAGCTATCCCACACGAGCTTTGCGTTGCACGGGCGACAGCGCTAGTGCCAGCGCCATCAGTTTACGCGTCTGGCCCAGCGCGATCGGTTTATGCATTTGGCTTGTGGGGATGACGCGTGGGCCCCTGAAGCGACTTCGCCAAGCATACAGAGACGAACCGGTGCTCGGACGTCAGTGTTCGTACGATACGAACAAACCGTCCGTGAGGCACTACCAATCCCAATAAGGCTGCATCGGATGCAGTCTCTTTCGCGCCTCTACGCTATACGCTCAGCTGTGTAATAGACAGCCGTGTACGTGGCGTAGAGGGGCATAACAAAACATATCAAGTTAGTATGTATCAGGCTGTGCAATCCTGCGACGCTCCGTCGACGGGCCACTGCAAGTGGAATCAGCTATCCAGCGCCCCCAGACGTTGAGGCATTTGATTATGCTATGGACTTGGAGTTAGGATATCTACACATGGTACGAGCTGCTACAATCTAGATGACTCGAAGCGGACTCTCCCGTACTCTCGCAGCATTCATTTCAAAAATGCTTTAGCGATCAAGTGCTTTCATTATGCTGAATACATATGTTTCCTTGCTAACAGTCAATGCTAAAGTGTGAGACGCTCGAAGTTTGCTCTTTCGTTCTCAGAATGCATAGCCAGTTGTTACAACTCACGGTACGTACAAATCGACCTTTCCACTACGAAAGAGTCTTTGTTCAACTTAGGGCGTCGGCCCAGGTCCTTGCTGACAGACTGCCAGTGTGTGAACACAATATCATCTAGTCATGCACTGCTTGCAACCATCACGGTGAGGAAGAGACGATTGTGTGTCTGCTAGACTGCGTACTGGATGAAAGATAGATGAGGTCTCCATCTGGCGGACCCCTTGCACGTCTCACAACTGTACTCTACTCTTTACTGACTCTTTAAGTACGCCTATCGACGACCACAAGGAAGTTCCATGTTCGTCGGAATTTTCCCGATTTGACGTTTGCTTTGCATTTCGCGTAACCCCCTGCTGCTACAACTGTGGAGTGTCTTCGTGGCCGACGCAGGGAGTCACGGAAGGCACGAACAAAGTTTCTCTCACTCAATAGTTCAATTCAACTTGACTTGACGCAACAAAGGCTTTGCTGGTGCGCCACTAGCATGTCAGTATTAGAACGATCTTGGGATGCGCCGTGCACCATTATAGTACATGATGCCGCCCACAGCTGTCCGGCCCCCCTCCCGCCGGCCACTCTTGGCGCTTTGCGAGAGACCTCGAACAGCGTTCCATAGCCAAAAGCACACGAAACCGCCTGCTAAAAAAGTGTACTAGCGGAGCGGGCCCCTGGCTCCACTCGGGACCGCCACCATCCCCACCAGCTGCAAGCGCGAAAAGATTTGCCTCGACGTTCGGGTCTTGTATTGTAATGTTGTAAACTATGCAAGTCTCCTCCTTTAGTTTATGCTCGTAGCATAAACTAAAGGAGGAAACCTGTACGGCTAGAGCGAAAGAAACCGCCCAGTAGACCCATAAAAGCCTTTGTAAAGGTCAATGCAAGCCCATGCAAATAGCCAAATCAAGTACATGCAGAAAGCCCATGCAAGGCCATGTACATGGCCAATGCAAGCCTATTCAGATGGCCTACGCAAACCTGTGCAGAAATCCCTTCCAAGCCCATGCACATTCCCAATGCGATCCCATGCAAAATCTCATGCAAGCCCATACAGGTGTCCAATGCAAGCCCATGGCAAATCCCATGCAAGCCCATGCAGATTCCCAATGCAATCCCATGCACATGACCAATGCAAGCCCATGAAGCCCATGCAAATTACCAATGGAAGCCCATGAACCAAGCCATGCACGTCCAAGCAATCATGGCGCATTTCTCCGCATAGGAAACACTTTGGAAATTTCTGCTCGTGCAAGTATGGGTAAATCGCCATGCATGCATTGGATTTGCATGGGCTTCGTATGGGGAAGTTTATACTATCAGAAAAACAGACGCGGTCGCGTGAGCCGTCTTGTCACACCAACCTAGACCCGTTACGATTCAACCCCGGCGGAGGAGGGGAATGTTTGCCGATAATATTCCCCTCGACTCCGCACGAGCGCACCGAGACTTCCGTAAGTCAGGTGCGGGAGGACAAAGGCGCCGAGGCCACCGAGAGCCCGGCACGCCTAGAGGAAGAAGGCACCGTGGCCACCGTGAGCCACATGCCAAATAAGGAGCGCATCAAACGCGCAGGCGGCCCGACCCACGTGTGTCCAGGGCCGCCAGAAGAAATCAAGTCGCGTACGGACGCGACTTGTCGCGAGGACGTCACCGACCGACGGAAGCCCCGCGACCGAGGCAGAAGACCACGGAAGAGAAGCCGGAACCAACGCCGGCGGCCCAATCGGAACGACCTGGCCGAGCCGTCGTCACCGAAGGTAGTCGACGGTGTCATCTGCCTGATGACATCGAATATATACAACGTCCTCAGCTCGATTGCAACCGAGGGGAACGCGTTCAAGCCTCATACCATTGCAGTCGATACCTGCTCGGGGTATAACTTGGTGAGGAAGGCCGACGTTCCTCCCGATTGGACGCGCTACGTCGTACGCGACGCACGCCTGCCACGGTTGGCAGGCGCGAACAGTAACCCGCTCAAGCTGACTGCGGTCTTGCAGCTGGCCGTCCGACTGCGTAACACGACGTTCCGCATTCCGTTCGTGGTCGCCGACCAGCTCGCGGTGCCCGTCCTCATGGGCACGGCGTTTATCGATGCGCACGTTCGAAGTATCGACATGGATGCGCAGAGGCTCGAGCTCCGACAAGGTGGCTCCGTCGCCATTGTCGATGGGAAGGGGGAGCCGTCTCCCCCAACCCGGCGCCACGGTCGCCAGTCAAGTTGGGCCGACGTACGCGAAGAAGCCCCTCAGCCAATCCGTGTCGTCCGATGGGTCACGATCCCTGCGATGTCGCAAGCACGGATACGCGTCACTACGGCGAGGAGCGGCCTCGTTTTTTTGAAACCCAAGCCGTCACTCCAACGTCGACACGGAGTGAGGCTCACAAACGGTGTAGCTGAGGTCTTATCGAACCAGACCTTCGACGTGATCGTGGCGAATTTTTCGCGCGAAGCGAGGCGGCTCCCGAAGCGCACCGTCGTCGGTTACGCGAAGAGCAATCCGCTGGCGATCCTGACGCCCGAGCGCCGAGTCGGGGCGGAGATCGCACGCGCGCTGCATCTCACCGACTTGGACGTGCAAGCCGGGAGAGGGGGAGCTGGCCGACCAAGCTCCCCGGAAAATCAGACCGCCGAGGGAAGTCACGTCGGCCCCGGCGATCAGCCGGCGGGGTGCCCATCATCGACGGAAGGCACCGCGCGAGTCACAAATAAGGATCCCGAAAATTCGCCGGAGAATTGGGAAAAAGAAATGGACTTGTCATACATCGACGATGACAAGCTCCGCGCACAGGTACTCGACATGCTCCGTAAGCATTCGAGCCTGTGGAGCGGTGCGTTCGGTACGATAAGAGCAACGGAGTACCGCATACCACTCGAGGCGGGGACGAAATCGATTCGTTCTATGCCCTACCGAAAGGGGCCCGCCATGCGTGAGATGGTCGCTAAAGAAGTGAACAAGATGTTGAACGCCGGAGTCATCGAACCCGCGAGCACCGAAGGGGCTTCGCCGGTGGTGCTGGTCCCGAAGAAAGACGGCTCCCTTCGGTTTTGCGTTGACTACCGACGTGTCAAAGCAAAGACGGCAGCGGATTCGTATCCGCTGCCCCGGATGGACGACTGCATCGATTCGTTAGGGGATGCAGCCGTCTTCACTACGGTCGACTGCAATTCAGGCTACTGGCAAATCCCGGTCGCGCCGGAGGACCGGGATAAGACCACATTCACCACGCATATGGGTACGTTTCGCCATTTGCGTATGCCGTTCGGACTGAAAGGGGCACCGGCCACCTTCCAACGGGCATTGGACATCATCTTGTCCGGCGTAAGATGGCAGATATGTCTCGTATACCTCGACGACGTCATAGTTTTTTCCCGAACGCACGAGGAGCACGCCGGACACCTCGACATTGTCTTGAGCTTGTTGAGGACCGCCGGTATATCCCTCAAGCTCAAGAAGTGCAGCTTCTTCCGTCCGAAGGTGCATTACCTGGGGCACGTGATATCCCGAGGTAAGCTCAGCGTGGCCGAAACGGCGGCCGACGCCTTCAAGACGTTCACGTTCCCGAGAACGCTTACGCAGGTGCGCTCGTTCCTCGGGGCGTGCAACGTCTACCGCCGTTTCGTCAAGGGGTTTGCGAAGATAGCTCGACCGCTAACCGATATGACCCGCAAGGACGCCGACCCCGATTTTGATAATCCAACGGAGGCCCAGCTTCAAGCGTTCGAGGACCTCAAGGCAAGGATAATCGCTCCGTCGATACTTGCGCTTCCGCGGTACGGTCGGCCGTACATGATCGATACCGATGCAAGTGCGTATCAACTCGGGTGTACGCTGCTGCAAGAACACGACGAAGCCAACGACTGGCGTCCCGTCGGATATTAGTCGTATTCGTTAAACGACAGCGAACGCAACTACAGCGCTACGGAACGCGAGTGCTTCGCTGTAGTGTGGGCCGTCCGCACACTACGCCCGTACGTCGAGGGCACGAAGTTCACCGTCCGGACGGATCACGACGCGCTGAGGTGGCTCATGTCCCTGACCGAGAGCTCCGGAAGACTCACCCGGTGGCGGCTACGTCTGGCTGAATACGATTTCACCATTCAGTACCGCCCCGGGCGCGTGCACCAGGTCCCCGACGCCCTGTCACGCCTCGTATCACCGAGGGTCGCCGACGACCCTCGCCCGGCTGTCGAGGTGGACGACGACATCCCCACCTACGACACGTGCACGACCGTTCGAGATGTCTCGGATGAGCTCGCGGACCACGTATGCACCGCGACCTGCGAGCACGAAGCCGACCACGTCTTCGTGACCACAAGAAACCGAACGAAATCCCGAAGGAAATTGCGCGCCCGAGCGCGCGACGAGCCGAGGGACGACGACGAAGCCCCTGCTATAGGAGAACCCGACGCCGTCTGGGCAGAGAACGAGGAATTCGACGCCGTGGACCTCGATCGCGCCCAAGACTTCGAAGCCAATACATCCGGTTCCCAGGTCGCCCCTCCGCAGGACGACCTGCCGGCCCCTCTTACGATAGAGGAGATAGCCGAGGAACAACGCGTGGATGACTTCTGCCAAACGGTATTGGCACGACAGTCAGAATCCCGGGACTCCGCGTTCTTCGAGGACCACCAAGGGGTGCTCAAACGGAGACACTCCTTCGACCCTGATATCGTACAGGTGGTGGTCCCTCGGACCCTACGCGCCCGGTTGTTGCGGCTCTGCCATAACCCGGCCATCGCCGGGCATCCGGGGCAGAACCCCATGTACTACGCGCTCCGTCGCGAGTACTACTGGCCACACTTGACCGCGGACGTGGCATCGACCGTACGGGGTTGTCGAACCTGTGCGATGAACCGCGTCAAGCTTCGGAAACACCTAAACCGATTAAAGTTGTTTCCGGCGACGCGGCCGTTGGAGAGCCTCGCGATCGATATACTGGGGCCGCTCCAAAAGACCAAGGCAGGGAAACGATTCCTCCTGGTAATCACCAACCGCTTTACGAAGTTAACGCAGGTCGTGGCACTGCGAACGGTAACCGCCTACACCGTCGCAGTGGCGTTTTGCGAAGCGTGGGTCTTCAAGTACGGCGTCCCACGCTCGCTACTGTCGGATAACGGACCACAGTTCAACGCAAAGTTCTTCAAAAGCACATGCCGAGTGCTTGGAATTACGAACCTTTATACGTCAGCGTACCACCCTCAGACGAACGGCCAGGTGGAACGCTATAATCGAACGATTGCGGCGATGCTCCGCAATTACGTGAGCGAGCATCAAGACGACTGGGACGTGTACGTGGGACCGTTAACGTACGCATATAACTCCCACGTACACCGACCCACACGAACGACCCCGTTTGAGCTCGTGCTCAGCCAGCCCCCACCGGAGTTTTCTCTTCGAAGAACCTGCGGGGACGCGCCCCCTGCCGATAGGGCAACGGATCGTGCGGAGTTCCTGAAGACTCTCGACGCGACCATCCAGAAGGCCTATGGGAGCTTGCGACGCACGCAAGCCCGTTACAAACGCGACTTCGATAAGCGCGTTCGAACGATCAACACACGTCTCGAGCCAGGTAACTTCGTCTACCTGAACCCCACCGACGGGGGTAAGACGTCGAACAAGCTTGCCTCACCCGCCGTGAGGCCGTATCGCGTCCTCGCCAACGATCGTCGGACTATCACAATCGATCGAGATGGCGTCACCGAGCGCGTCTCCGCGGACCGCTGCGTGTACGCACCCCCGCCGATGAACGTGCCACGGGTGAGCACGACAACCCCGCGTGACCTTGCCGACAAGGTCAGGGAGGGAACACAGTACGCCGTTGACAAGTTACTCAAGCATCGAGAGATGGAAGACGGAACAACGAAGTTCCTCATCAAGTGGGCGGACTACGACCAACCTACTTGGACAGCGCGAACCCACATTCCCGAAGAATTGGTGTCTCGATATGCGCTGCGTCTTCGAAGACCCACGGGGAGGGACCTCAACTCCGAAGTGAACGCGGACGTTCACTCTTAAGGAGGGGGCCCCTCAACCGCTCCATCGACAGGATAAATTAACCCCCCTTCGCGGTCGGAAAGGGCGGGGGTCTACGCAAGGACACAACGAGGGGACGACCCCCGAGGAGAAGGACCAGGCGCGCAGCGACCGCATGCACTTGTTAAGTGGATGCGCATGGGAAGTGACAAGTGCACACGGGATCCGAGATCCGATGTGCAAGCGAAAAGGAACTGTCTGCTCGTGCCTCAGAAGCCGGTATCGCCACCAAACCGCCACCGTCCCCCTAGAATATCGAAAAATTAACGGTGGAAAATGACACCGGACGGCGGACAGCACGTGCGTTACTTGCGCGTCCAGCACACGTGGGCCAAAAGCAATCCAAAATCGCCCGACACTCGCCCCCATACCGAAGTGGGGAATTAGCCGAGCGTTATGCCCGCATCATCCCGTCACAGCTCTCTCTCACGAACCGGCGACTAACGTTGGCAACGACGCCGTCGTAGAAACAGAGGGCAATCGTCTACGTCAGCTCCCCCACGAGAACCCGACACATTGAAAGTTCCCGTGCGCCCCATACAGTGGCCGCGCCAATGACTCCCCGTACAGCTCCACAACCGCCGCCAAAGCGAACTCCGACGGAAGAACACTTGCCGCGCTGACAAGTTCAATCTGGAATGATACGCCCTCGCGCCGACGGCGAGGGACGCCCCAAAGAAAACGAACCGCTGAGCACTCGCGCTCTCGCCCCGTTAGCGAGGCACGCGAGTGAGTAATGCGATCGTCGCTGGAGTCGGTTACGGTCGCGGCGGTCGATACAAACCCGGGAGGGGGCTACCCGTTCAATACGGGCCTCGGGTTCACCCCTCTCCCGGGGAGTACGAAGGAGAAAGCAGCCGGAGGAACGCACGAGATTACGAGTCCTTGGTCGATGACATCTCCCCTCTGCTCGACATGGCGGCACATCCAGACAGAACGCGCGCTGGCAGGGAATAAGAAAGGACACGGACATATGATTACTACGGGACTAACGCACCGTGCGCGCCGCGGACTACAGACGCGGTAGGGGACTGGCGGAAGTTGTCCGGCAGAACAGCGGAGTTTTCCGGACACGCGGGAAACTTCGTACCGTTGACCTCACCGAGTCGCCCTAGTCCCGCGGAGTACCCAGCGTCCCCGGGGAAAGGGTCTCATGCGGAAGAACGGGTCGGCCTTTCCGCGACCACAGTACGTCAGTAGGGCGACGCCCCTGCAGGGAGTACCGGGCTCCTCGCAATACAGGATTCTCGCCGGCGATGTTCATGTACACAACGAGCGGGTAGCCACTGAAGACGAGGACCCGACCGCTCGCCTCGCTCCCAGGCAGACACGGCGGAGATAGCAGAAATACGGAAGGACCCCTGCCGCCATGCGCACGAACCCCTCATCCAATAGGAGCTCGTCAAATTGTACCCCTCGGGACGAGCTACCTCAGTATGGTGAGACGTCTCGGCGAATGGGAGCTCGTCAAAATCGCCCCTGCGCTGGACCCCTCTCTCCCTCTCTCTTCGCCCGCTCGGGAGCACCGACCGACACGAACTAGCCGAGGCAATCGCCTCCCCGAAACGGAAAGTGGCCAGTGCGCGAGACGGACCGCCGAAGCCCCGTACCTGTGTTGGAAGAGCGGGCAAGGACGGCGATGAATTGCAGCCCCTCGTCGGGTCCTTGGGGAGGCTTTCGGCGTAGCTACCACGGTAGCCAACCCAAACCGACCCTTCGGTTGTGGGAAACTCACACCCCAACGCAGGGGCAGAGACGAGGGAGTAGTGACGACTCCGAAGGGTGGAAAGCTCGGACGACGGGAAGGAAAAGGAAACTAAATTGGTAAGGGAGACGAACGGGTCCGTTTCTCGGGCTAAGGAGGGGACAGAACCGCGGCTACTACGAAGAGAGGGTCAACGACTGGCTTCTCCTCCAGGTCCCGCCGTTTCGTACCCGAAGGACGATCGGGGATAGAAGTCGGAATAGCGCGGCAGGGCGGCGCTCACATCTGCTAGAGCGAGCATTGCGACCGACGAACCGTGAGGACTACCGCCAACTATCTCGCCACTTGCGGCGAGGCCGCCGACGGATTGGGGCACGGACCCCAAGTGGGCATAGGGATCACGCAGTAATGGGCGACGGCTGGGAGGCGTTGCCTCCTGCGGCGTCGAACGTGTAATACCGGACGCAGCCCGCCACGCGCGGAGCTCGTTACGCTCATCGCGATAACGATCGCGGTCGGCGCTGATTTGTGCGATGGTCTGAGAACTACGGGTAGAATCGGCGCGAAGAGCCTCCATGTCCCTCTGAACCCGGTGGTAGTGTGACGCGTACGCTTCGCGTTCATCCTCGAGTTGGCGAGCCTCGTCGCTACGCGCAAAGTACCAGCGCGCCATCGTACTGAGTAAGCCACCGACGGACCAAGTACGATCTCCAGAAGGCCCCAAGGCGCGCAAAACGTCGGGAACCGCCCCGAGCTCGTCCGGAGTCATAATATGGTCAACGATCGAGCCCGAGGAGGGACCGCCCTCCACCGGACGGAGTGGCGGGACGGGCAACGTTTCAGCCGGGGCACGACTACCCCGAGAAGGAACGTCGGCGGCCCGCGGAGTGGCGGCACGGAACGGGTTCGAACCCACGGAAATCTGTACCCGGGACTCGGCGTCCAGATCCCGATAACGTTTGCAGCGTGCCGACCGGGCGGCGGAACCCACGCCACTACGGAGCTCCGCCGATCCGTGCGAAGAGGCCCCCACGACGGACCGCGCCAAGAACGCGTCTGTGCGGAAGTCGTACAACAAATAGACGCTCCGTTCTCCAGTGGAAAAATCGGTCCACGGACGATGGGTATGATCCCCCACCTCCCCGGCGCGGCGGAGGAGGTCCAGGACGGCGGAATAAGTCCACACGACGTGCGTAGACTCCCCGTCCGAAGGGTTTAGGGACACCCGGGGGAGCCCAGATGTTACCCTCTCTAGGAAGTCTAATGTTGAAGGAGGTTGGAGGAACACCCGGCCGTTCACTCCCAACTCGGTGCTCACGGCGTTACACACCGCCCACGCCCACTCGCGTTCGCAACTTGACACAAGACACGCGTGCGCCGGGTGTCCCCTCTCTGAGAAGGCGAACGGAAAATATTTAAGAACGTACGGTAAAAGCGGGTGCACTCCCAAGGAATGAAAGGAGTCCCGTACCACCGCCGGGAGAGAGGGGAAATATGCGGGCGACAGTCCGTGTTCGAAACACGCCGAACGGAACACGCGCCCATCCTTCTCGTCGGCACGACGGTACGCAGACCAGTGGAGATGGGCAACGGCGATGGAATGGATGCGCATCAAGGCGCAAGCCGATTTCTGAAGCGCCACCAACGGCTTCGAGAAGGCATACGGTCGGGGGCAAACGTAGAGCCCCGCGACCTCGGCAAGGACGAACGCCGACGAACCCCCTCCGCCGGGTTGAAGAATCGCCGAAGCCATACGATCAACGTAGTCAACCTCGGCGATGTTGTAGACGAAGGTGCGTTCGCACCGAATCTCGTCGGGAACTTGGTAGTCGGCCCCGGCCCCCTCCGCCGTGAGACGGGCGAGAGCAGCGGAGGCCTGCTCGACATGTCCTGCCTCGCTGATCTTGCGGACGCGCGCTAGATCCGGACGCAACTCCGTCCGGAGGAGGATTTTGGAAACAGTGACGTGGGTACGGGCATGACGAGCCCACGAGAACCGCATTCCGCTCAGGGAAAGAGGCGCAGACTGGTCGGCGGCAGCGCCGAACAACTTAGTCGTACTGTGCGGCACGCCGGGACGGGTCTCACCCGCTCGAGGGACGGGGCACCGCGGCGAACCCAACGACCGGGACGGAACCACGTCGGAACCCCCGTGAATTTCTTGTGCCCCGGAAGGAAGGGAGGCACGGGCGGCGACGATCGGTGAACTTGCTGGACCAGCGACGGCGTTGCTTGGGGACCCCGCGAGCCGTTCGGTGACGGGGGCCCCCACTTCCGCCGAGATCGTCGAGAGACGAGAGGGACGGGTCTTTTGGAAAGTCCTCGGCGGCGGGGACGGGATGGTCACTTCGGGCGAGCGCCCCGCGGAGGAAGGGGGTGTCGAAAAAGGACCCTCTCCCGGCTCCGATGAGGTGGGAGGAGGCACGACGGCCCGCGACGGAGGGTGAGGTGTGACCATGATGTTTTTCGGAGCAATATACCCTTTATCAGTGAGAGAAGCCGCGGAAAAGGACGCGAGAGGAGAAGACAGGACGGCGATGATGGAACCACGAAAGCAGGGACGCGAGCAACGGATCACCACGGGGATTATACGAAGAAAGATACCCCCGGTCGATACGACTAACCGCCGCCGCCCGGTCTAAAAATAGAACGAATTACGGAGGGCAACCACGACGGCAGAAGCTCCACGGAGCGGCCCTCGGTTCAGACAGCGGTGCTCCGCCCGCCGAAATTCACAAGGGGTGGCGATGCTAATCGACTGACGATGGTAATGGGAATGTTCTCCTCGTCCGGCCGGAGTGCCCTACCCAGAGCGGTACAGTACTCTACTGCCGAGCATTCAAAGGCCGCTGCGGTCGCGTGCGGTGATGTCGCATCGGAGCATTTCTCGTGACCGAGAAGTCGTTGGCGCCCGGCGTGACTCCGGGTTGCCCGACTACTCGCGAGTGAGGACAACGACCTTGAAGTCATTCCCGAGGGACTGTGTGCGCCGAGGGAAGACACGCGAACCCCTCGCACCAGCGGCACAGGACCAAAAAGGCGGCCGAGAACGACGGCCTTGGGGTCGCTTCCCGGCCCGGCGGACGTAGCACGGCCGACGCGCATCCCGGCGACCGGATGCATCGCCGAAGTTTCAGCCAACCTCTCTCGTGTGTGCGAACGAGGCAATCCGCTCGTCGCCATCGCTGCAATCAGAGAAAGGGAACGCCGGGAACAACCCCGCCTACCCTGGCGCCGTGTACCTTAACGCGTCAACTACTCGTCACATCGCCAGAGGAAAGGAGCGCGAGTGGAATGGATCGTTCAGGGGAATTACCACGCCGACTACAGACAACTGCGAGGGGTGAGTCATAAACCACAGCGACCCCCCCACGGCTCCCGCCCGCCCCTGCGAGGTCGCACCTGCCGATCGGAAGCAACTGATGAGGCGATCGTACCGGAAGCCCGCTAGCACCGCTGCGAGGCGATCATCGCCGGCCCCCTTTGTGGGAGCATCTCGATCGCCCTGCGAACAACTGAGGCCGAATTGAAGGGAAGCACGGTCTCAAAATAGACGCAATGGAGAGAATTGGTTGAGCTCTAGGTCCGTGTCCCGGCCGCCGGAGGCCACGAGGACACGCGGAAGAGAGGCGAACTCTCTACCCCCGACTACGACGCCCTCAAGGAGGCCGCGGCGGACACGGAGGAAGGATGTGATGAGCACCTCGGTCATGCTCTCGACCACCTGCCCAACGGGGGCTCGTTAAAATAAGCGCCTCAGGGACGACGCTACGAGCTCCCCAAGTGTAGCAATGACCACCTGGCCAATGGGAGCTCGTCAAACTCCCATTGAGCTTGACTCTCGCCTCCGCCGAGTCACACGCGAAAACCCGACGCTGTCTTCCCCCTCCTCTTCCCCGCTCGAGCCTGGAGTCCGATGTGAGGTATCGGCGATGCCACCCCGCTCCGACGAGCCGCGAGGGGCGGCACCCTCACGAATGCGGGGAGAGGAGAGCCGTGCGTAGCGTGGCAGAGAGGCCGAGGCGATGAGCTGGGGGAATGCGCACCCGCGGCGCCCGAGGAAAGGATCATGACCGACCGCGCGCCCATCATGAGCATTGCTGTGGAGTTTTTCGGCAAAAATTATTTTCGCGGGAAAGTGTATTTTTTTCGGCGATTTGATTAATGACAACCGGCTGATGCACACGTGCATCGCTGGACGACCTCGCGCGCACGCGGCAGACTAGCACGTTATCGAACGGACTGCACCCTACGCGCGCGCCACGCCGAAGGCCAACGCAGGAAAGGGAGCCGCAAGCACGACGAAAGGGAACGGCCACCGCTCGGCGGAGAGGGGACGCCTACGCGTGCGATAATTCAACGAACACGCCTCAGGAGGTCAATCTTCGAGGTACTGTGTTGGCTGCGCTTGGGAAAGGAAGGGACCGCAAGAAAAGTCGGGGAGAAGACGGCCCGAGACCCGGGGCGTACGCGGGAACAAGGAAGGACGGAAGGAAGACGAAACTGACGAAGTACATGCCGGACGTGGCGCGGTGCGGGGAAGGCGGGTCCCATCAGAGAGGTCAGAAGGGAGCGTCGGCGCTACGGCGCGGCCAAACTGGGTGCGCCGACTGAGGAAGAAGTTGGGCGAACACGGAGCAGGGCAAAATGGGGAAGACCATTTGTGAAAATGCAAGGGGACGGTTCCCCTGCGCGAAAGGGATGAAGAAAAACAGGGGCGCAATCGGAGCTTGCCTGAACCGGAGACGTACCCCCCCTACCCGCACACGTGAACACTGACGTTCACGCCTAAGGGGGGGGCCGTGTAGCATAACCGCCGACTACTGTACTACATATTAGATTTAGAATTAGATCTAGCGCTGTAAGATACGGACCTTACAGCGTGCGCGCGCGGAACTTACAGCGCGCGAGCACCCACACGTGTACCCCACGTGTAGCACACGTGTGCTGTCAGCCCCGACGGCTGACAGCGTTACAGTGCGGGCCGGCCCGCATTGTCTACAGTAAGCCGACTACAGTACAGTCCGTACTGTACTGTAGACGGTTATTTAACTTGTACAATAAATATAGGGAGCGACCGCCGGGGGAGGGGACCAGGACAGACAACCCTCCACCGACGGTCGACCACCCAGCTTACTCTACTCACACCGCCGTTCCGCGAGTAGTTACCACCGAGCGGGTAGAGGACGCGCGCGACATCGCGGCGAGCTGCGATCCGCCTCCGCCCGTCAGTACCGGATCGTCAACCGGTACTGCTCCGGGGCGTCGAGGCGTCGATCCACTCGCCTACGCGCGCGTCCCCGCGGACCACGCTCTACCACTCGCTACTGGCCCGCTTCCGGTGGCGTTGGTTGGTTCAAGACCCTCGGTACGCCGATCCGTGGTCTTCCGCCGAACATCGCTAACACCCCTCCGCCGTTTGTGGGGTGTTTATGCGACAGGAAGCGTTGCGCTTCGATAATCCGTTTCTGCCTGCTGCTGCCTTCTCATATGCGGAGAAAGCTTCATAACGAGCTTGAGAAATGCTGCACGAGTCATACGGAACAGTCGCTTGAAAGCCTGACTTCCCAGTTGGCGGGAGATGTGTCTGAATTGCGCTGAAAAGTTGTCGTCAAAAGCTCCTTCGTGCCCCTTTACGACAGCTTTACGGCGTCGTCTTCGGCGTCGGATAGGGCGGAGGCGTTTTTGGAGATGGTGTTGCGCAATCGCAGCGGTAGTGATCGCTGCAGCCCTGGCGAGAACATGAAATGGGAGCATAAGAGATGATAGTTAGATGGGATTTAGGACACGGGATGCCATGGAGAGCTACGATGGATGCTCTGCATGCAGGGATGGTCTTGGGCCTGCCATGAACGACGGTGATCGGCACATAATAGCTCCCCTCGATAGTCGATCCGTCAATAGGGCACACGGCGCTTAGCTTGGCCCGACACGGCGCGCGGATTTGGGCATTAATTTTTTCAGACGTTAAGTTTTAGTAAAACGAGGGCACGCTCACGCACGCACGCCCATGCGCAAAGGTTAAGAAAGGCCCAGAGACGATGCAAAGGTTGCCCGGACAACAGAAGACCGAACTCTCAACGATTCGCCGTATCGCAACGGCCGAGGGTACAACCAACCGCGCTCGTCTCGGGTTGCTGCTGCCGGACGCGAAGCCAGCAGCGAAGGGAGTCCGAACTTCAAGATCGCACGGAACGAGTTCGCCGGCGACCGCCCTCCACATTGGAGAAGATGAGTGGCAGGCCGACCCTGTCCTCATCACGCAAGGCTTCGACCGGGCAGGAGGCCGACCCCCTACGCCAGCTTCCACCAGTTTGACCGGAAGCTTCGCAACGGCGTTCGCACACACGCCAAAGGCCACGGGTGGTCCGAGCCACAACATGACCGAGCTGGATATCTCCCGTCGAGCAGGAGACCGCAGGCTGCCTAACGTGCCTCGACTCGCCGATGAGGAGGCACGCCACGCGGCGACTTTCGCGTCGACCGATGGCAGCGTGTACATTTGTTGGCTGTGCCGGACGTACGGCCACGCCATGTACGCGTGCCCGTTCCTGTCGCCTGAACAACGTCAGTTCACGGCGTACAGGAACTACCTCTATCAGATGGAGACGCGCCCCGGAATGCGCAATCTCATCCAGCAGTCTACGCGGGCAGACCGAGGCCCGCGTCGAGGTGACCCGAGCCGATCGGGTGGGGGCGTCCGTTTTGCCCCTCGTGAAGGCGGGTACCGATACTCGGGGACCGATCAAAGGAATCGACGTGACCTTCGTCGGATGGATACGCGGTATCCCCGTCGAGATGGGCGAGGCGACCGGGGCCGACCCCCGTTGCCCCAAGGGGTACAGAACGCCATCATGTACCTCTAAGATTGGGCTGGGGAGACGCACCCCCAGCCCACGGAAGGAGGCGGAGGGGAGCCCGTTCTCTCCACCCCTCTAATATTGCAACGGCCGGACGTTGCAATCCAAGGCCATGAAGTATCCGATTACTTCGTAGAAGATGCCCAGTCGGGGTGGGGAAACCGTCCCCATCCGCGCGGCCAGGGGCCCGTCGACGCGCTACCTAACGATAGCCAAGCGAATAGCACTGACAGCTCGGGTAGTTCGAAAAACCCGTAAAGACGGTTACGTTCGCGCGGTCGCGTGAACCGTCTTGTCACACCAACCTAGACCAGCCCCTATTTGTCCCCGGCGGGGGAGGGAAATGTTTACCGATATTATTCCCCTCAACCCCGCACAAGCGCACCGATACACCCGTAAGCTCGGTGCGAAAGGACGAAGACGCTGAGGCAACCGTGAGCCCGGCGCACATGGAGGAAGGCACTGTGGCAACCGTGAGCCAAGTGCCTGACAAGAAGCGCATCGAACGCGCCCGCAGCCCGACCCAGGGGGACCCGGGGCCGCCAGAAGAATTCAAGCCGCGTACGAACGCGACTTGTAGCGGGGACGCGGCCGACCGAAGGGCGCCCCGCGACCAAGGCCGAAGGACGCGGAAAAGAAATCGGAACCGGCGCCGGCGGCCCAGGCGGAACGATCTCGCCGAGCCGGGCACGCCGAATGTGGTCGACGGCGTCATTTGCTTTATGACGTCGAAGATTTACAACGTCCTTGGCTCGATAGCCACGGAGGTAAATGCCTTCAAGCCCCGCACAATCGCCGTTGATACGTGCTCGGGGTACAATCTGGTGAGGAAGGCCGACCTTCTTCCCGATTGGTCGCGGTACGTCATCTGCGACGCGCCACTGCCCCGATTGGCAGGCGCGAATAGTAACCCGCTAAAGCTCTCGGCCGTCGTACGTCTGGCCGTGCGGTTGAGGAACACGACGTTCCGAATTCCGTTCGTCGTGGCGGACCAGCTCGCCGTGCCGGTCCTCCTTGGTACGGCCTTCATCGATACACACGTACGAAGTATCGACATTGAAGCTCAACGGTTGGAGCTCCGCCAAGGTAGCTCCGTTGCCATCGTCGACGGGAAAGGGGAGCCGACTCCCCCAACCAGGCGGCACGGACGTCAGACAAGCCGGGCTGACGCACGCGACGAAGCCCCGCAGGCGATCCGAATCGCCCGCTGGGTTGCCATCCCCGCAAGGTGGCAGGCCCGTGTGCGCGTTACCACGACGGGAAGGGGCCTCGTGTTTATAGAGCCCAAGCCGTCACTCCAACACCGACATGGAGTGAGGCTGACGAACGGCGTCGTCGAGGTCCTGCCGAACCAGACCTTCGACTTCATCGTCGCGAACTTTTCGCGACAGGAAAGGCGGCTTCCGAAGCACACCGTCGTGGGATACGCGAAGCGCAACCCCCTCGCCGTCTTGACTCCCGAACGTCGCATCGCCGAGGGGATCGCGCAAGCGCTACACCTCACCGACTTGGCCAATCAAGTCGCAACGGCAGGAGCTGGTCGACCAGGCTCCGCCCAGGGGGCAACCGTTGAGAAGAGAGGAGCCGGTACGGACGGCCGACCGGCGAGGTGCCGGCAGCCGGAAGGGGGCACTGCACCCGCCTCTAAAAAGGATCCCGAAAATCGGCCGGAGGATTGGGAAAAAGAAATCGACTTGTCATACATCGATAATGACAAGTTCCGGGGCCACGTGCTCGAGATGCTCCGTAAGCACTCGAGTCTGTGGAGCGGGGCGCTCGGAACGATCCGAGCGACCGAACACCGCATTCTCCTCGAACCGGGTACGAAGCCGATACGTTCAATGCCCTACCGAAAGGGGCCGGCTATGCGGGAGATGGTCGCCAAGGAAGTCAACAAAATGTTGAACGCAGGGGTAATCGAACCCGCGAGCACCGAGTGGGCGTCTCCCGTGGTGCTCGTACCGAAGAAAGACGGCTCTCTTCGGCTCTGCGTGGACTACCGGCGTCTCAACGCGAAAACGGCAGCGGATTCGTATCCGCTGCCCGGGATGGACGACTGCATCGATTCGCTCGGAGATGCAGCCGTTTTCACGACGTTGGACTACAATTCCGGTTATTGGCAGATCCCCGTCGCTCCGGAAGACCGGGACAAGACCACGTTCACCACGCATATGGGAACGTTTTGCCATTTGCGTATGCCGTTCGGGCTAAAAGGGGCACCGGCCACCTTCCAACGTGCCCTCGACATCATCCTATCTGGCGTCCGATGGCAGATATGCCTCGTCTACCTGGATGATATCATCGTGTTCTCCCGTACGCACGGAGAACACGCGAAGCATCTCGACACTGTCTTGAGCTTGCTGAGGAGATCCGGAATCTCCCTCAAGCTCAAGAAGTGTAGCTTCTTCCAACCAAAGGTGCACTACCTGGGGCACGTCATTCCCCCAGGTAAGTTGAGCGTCGCCGAAGCGGCGGCGGACGCCTTCAAGACGTTCACGTTCCCGAGGACGTTGACGCAGGTGCGCTCGTACCTCGGAGCGTGCAACGTCTACCGCCGCTTCGTGAAGGGGTTCGCGAAGATTGCGCGCCCAATAACGGACATGACGCGCAAGGACGCGGACCCCAACTTCGACGACCCGACCGAGCTGCAACTTCAAGCGTGCGAAGCGTTGAAGGAGCGGAAGATTTCTCCGCCGATCTTAGCATTGCCGCGGTACGGTCGGCCGTACATGATCGACACGGATGCTAGTGCCTATCAACTGGGCTGTACGTTGCTCCAGGAACACGAAGGCGCCAACGACTGGCGCCCCGTGGGGTATTGGTCGTACTCACTGTCCGATAGTGAGCGCAACTACAGCGCTACGGAGCGCGAATGCTTTGCCGTAGTGTGGGCCGTCCGCACACTACGGCCGTACATCGAAGGTACCAAGTTCATCGTCCGGAAGGACCATGATGCCCTCCGATGGCTTATGTCCCTCACGGAGAGTTCGGGAAGGCTTACCCGGTGGCGACTGCGGTTGGCGGAATACGACTTCACCATCCAGTACCGCCCCGGGCGCGTGCACCAGGTGCCCGATGCCCTGTCACGCCTCGTGTCGCCAAGGGTCACCGACGACCCTCGCCCAGTCGTCGAGGTGGATGACGACATTCCCACCTTCGATGCGGGTACGACCGTCCGTGACATGTCGGACGAGCTCACGGACCACGTCTGTACTGCGAGCTGCGATCACAAGGCTGTCCATGTCTTCGTGACAACAAGGAACCAAGCCGGATCGCGAAGAGGTTCGCGCGTCCGTACGCGCGACGAGCCGAGGGGCGACGACGAGGCCCCCGCTCTTGAAAGACCCACCTCGTTCTGGGAGGAGAACGACGATTTTGACGCTGTCGACATCAAGCGCGCTGAACAACCCGAAGTTCGCGCGCCCGCCTCCACGGTCGCCTTTCCGCAGGACGACCTTCCGGCCCCTCTTACGTTAGAGGAGATAGCCGAAGAGAAATGCGTGGATGACTTCTGCCAGACCGTACTGGCGCGACAGTCAGAGTCCCGGGACTCCGCGTTCTTCGAGGACCACCACGGGGTGCTCAAACGGAGACACACCTTCGACCCTGACATCGTGCAGGTCGTGGTTCCACGGACGCTACGGGCGCGGCTTCTCCAGCTCTGCCACACACCAACCATCGCGGGGCACCCGGGCCAGAACCGTATGTACTTCGCGCTCCGTCGCGAGTACTACTGGCCCCATCTCGCGGCAGATGTCGCAGCTACGGTGCGAGGGTGCCGAACATGCGCGATGAACCGTGTTAAGTTGCGGAAACACCTCAACCGTTTGAAGTTGTTTCCGGCAACACGGCCGCTTGAGAGCCTCGCCATCGACATCTTGGGACCGCTATCCAAGACGAAGGCAGAGAAACGGTTCCTTCTCGTAATTACGGACCGTTTCACCAAGCTGACTCAAGTTGTGGCACTGCGGACCGTAACCGCGTACACGGTCGCCGTCGCGTTCTGCGACGCGTGGGTATTTAAATACGGCGTCCCACGCTCGCTACTGTCCGATAACGGACCGCAGTTTAACGCGAAGTTCTTCCACACCACGTGCCGTGTCCTGGGGGTGACGAACTTGTACACTTCGGCGTACCACCCCCAGACAAACGGGCAGGTCGAGCGATACAACCGGACGATCACTTCGATGTTACGCAATTACGTCGGCGAACATCAGGACGACTGGGACGTGTACGTGGGGCCGCTCACGTACGCGTACAACTCCCACGTACATCGTACGACGAGTACCACGCCCTTCGAGCTCGTCCTCAGCCGACCCCCGCCGGAGTTCTTTCTGCGTAAAGCCGACGGTGACGCGCCCCCGTCCAATAGGGGCAACGCGCGCGCTGAGTTCCTCAAGACGTTGGACGACACGATCCAGAACGCGTACGGGAGCCTGCGCCGGACGCAGGCTCGGTACAAGCGCGACTTCGATAAGCGCGTAAGACGGCTCAACGCACGTATCAAGCCAGGTAATTACGTCTACCTGAACCCCACCGATGGGGCAAAGACGTCTAACAAACTTGCGTCGCCCGCCGTTGGGCCATACCGCGTTCTTGCGAATGACAAGCGAACCATCACGATCGATCGTGATGGTGTCACCGAGCGCGTCTTCGCAGACCGCTGCGTGTAAGCGCCACCACCGACAGGCGCGCCACGGGCGAGTACGACAACCCCAAGTGACCTTGCCGACAAGGTCACCGAGGGCACGCAGTATGCCGTGGAACGATTACTCCGGCATCGAGCCATGGAGGACGGAACAATCGAGTTCTTCATCAAGTGGGCGGATTACGACACGCCCACATGGACCGCCCGGACTCACGTTCCGGAGGAGTGGGTGTCTCGTTACGCCCAACGCCTCCGGAGACGCACCGACAGGAACCTCACGTCTGACGTGAATGCGGAAGTTCACGCTTGAGAGGGGGGCCCTCAACCGCTTCGTTACGGTTGACATGAGGACCGCACAGAAGTCAAGCCGTATTTGACTTCCGAAACCCAAGGACACACTCGGCGAAGGCGCCAACGAAGCAGCGCTCTGAACACGCAGCTTCCCGGTGGCACCGTCCGAGATTGGCCGCCGGATAGCGGAGTCGACACCGCCGCCCTACCCCGAAACCAAAATATTGAGTGGTGGACATTGCCCTGGGCAGAGGAGTGGCACGGACCGCACGTGCACGGCACCGAGCGCGTGTCGCACGACCGACACGCCCCGACGAGCGGGATACAAACCACCACCGTCTACTTTGGGCAGCCACGAAGGCTGCGCCCTCGCCCCGAATGGCAAGGGACGCGAAAGACAAAAACCGCCTTCAGGTGTTGGTGCCCTCACCTCCGAATGGCGAGGGGCGCCCGAAGGATAAGAAGAATTCCGCACGCTGCGCACCCCGCCACCGGACAGCGGAGGGGCGCGCGGACAAGAAGGCGAATGCGGTTCGCGTCACGCCCTCGCCACCGATGGCGAGGGGCGCAGACAAGAAGACGTTCGCCGTGCGCTTGCGCCCCTGCAACCGATGGAGGGGGGGCGCGAGCAAAGAAGAAAACGTTCGTCCACGCGTCCGCCCCCTCGCCCCGATGGCGGGGGGCACGCACGAAGAAGAATACGTACGTCCACGCTTCTGGCCCTCGCCCCGATGGCGAGGGGTGCGCGCGGACAAGAAGCCGGAGCGCGAGGAGCGCCGGAAAAATTCCTCGGGGAGCGCCGCAGGCCGAGATTGCGAGGCCCAGGCGCTAACACGCGCCATGGGCATTTATTTAATTTTTTCGAAATGTTTTCGCAGACGGAAGTGCCCATGGTTCGGAACCATGAGCACTCCCGTTTAATTTTTTCGAAAATTTTTCGCAGCTGAAAGTGCCCATGGTTCTGAACCATGGGCACTCCCGACCGTCTGACCGCCCGTCTGGTCGCCAGAGCAAAAAATTATTTTGGGGGGAAGATTTGGAATTTTTTTGGGATTTGATTAATGTCAAGTGGCTATCCGCACGGACACCGCTGGACAGGCATGCGCCCGCGCGGCGCTGGCTGCAGACGAACGAGAGCAACCTCCTCACCCAGGCCCGTCGGCACCGATGGTGAGGGGCACGAAAAGGAAGACGAACGCTGCGCGTCTGCGCCCTTGCTGCCGACGGCGACGGCACGCTGACGAGAAGACAAACGCGCGCATGGGCCGGCGGCAGACGACGACACCGCTGCCGTCGCACTGCTGGCAACTGTTCCTGCAGGACCGCGCTTCCTCCCCCCCTCGCCCCGGATGGCGAGGGATGCGAAGAAGGAGACGCGCGTTGCGCGCCCGTGCCCTCGCCCCCGAAGGCGAGGGGCACGCATAAGGAGAGATGGACGCTGCGCGTGCGTGCCCTCGCCCCCGAAGGGGAGAGGCGCACAGAACAGAACGTGCATGGCGCGCGCTTGTGCCCTCGCCTCCGAGGGCGAGGGCCGGCAAAGATAAGGATCGTCGCCGCGCTCGCCCCGATGGCGAGGGTCGCGCAATGGATAAGAAAACAGTCCGCGTCCTCACCACAGCAAGGCGAGGGGGCGGACTGAAGGAGACGAACGACGCGCGCTTCTGGCCCTCGCCCCGATGGCGAGGGGCGCGCAAAAGATAAGAGAACCGTCCGCTCCCTCGCGCCGAATGGCAAGAGACGTCCAAAAGAAAAGCGAACGGCTGCTCGCCCCCGCCCTCGCCCGTAATGGCGAGGGACGCAAAGAAAGACAAGGCTGCGCGGCCGCCTCCGCTGTATAACCTCTTCACCACGGCCCCCGCCAACCGAAGGCAAAGGGGAGGGCGTCGAGTAGAACGGCGCTAGCTACGCGCAGCGAACCGTCGCTCGTTTGCCGTTGGTCGGTAAGGGGAACTGGCGGCGGGCTGCGGGTCGGGACCAAAACGGAAGGATGTGGTACCACGGAAACGACTCGGCAGGAAGATGATTTTTATGGTGGGAAGGCGCTAGGGCCCCCTCTGCTCGCCGACAAGGGGAGGAAAAACCCCGCGCCGTTGACCTACGCGTTGACAAGGTCAGAGACTCGGGTCATTCGGGGGCAAGCGAGCCCCCAAATCGTAACTGGCTTGAGGATAGTACCCCGGGTGCCGGGGTAAGCCGGTTGCCATGTCCGCCAGGGTAGGCATGGCGACCCGTGTGGTATCCTCACCGCTTGCCCCGTCCCGAGACGGGCGTGGGTCGGGCTCGTACCCCGCATACGGGTCGCGGATGGTTGCAGGAGCCGGGGGTTGGGGAACGTTGCCCGCAGGCGGCGGTACCGACTGCGACGACCGCAGTCAGTCGCGCTCGCGTCGATAACGTTCGCGATCGAACACCGCCCGTTCGAAGGCCGCGGCTTGGCCCTCGGATGCCTCGCGCATGGACCCTAGCTCACGGCTGACTCGCTGCAGTTCCGCGGAGTGCGTTGCTAGGTCGTCACGTAGATCGCGCGCTTCATCGCTCCAAGTGAGGAACCAGTCAGCCAGGGTATCGACCAACACGCCTACGGTCCAACTGCGCCGGCTGGCCGCGCTTAACGCCCGCACTACCTTGGCGGACGCCGCCAGCTCCCCATGGGGGAGCACCAGCTCGCGTACGCCACGCCCTCGGGGCGTTTCCTGTCCCACCGCATCGAGTGGGGGGATGGAAAGGACAGTTGCTGCGGAGACAGGGTCCCCAACAGGATTACGGCCGGCGACCGACGTCGGTCCAAAGGGGTTCACCGCGATACCAACGGAGTCCATGGCCTCGGTGTCGAGGTCCCTGTAGCGTTTACGACGGCCGCGCCGATGCTCAGACCCGACCCCTCCCCTCGGCTGCACGTGGCCGGAGACCGACGGCACGAGGAGAGAACGCGCTATGAAGGCGTCCGCCGTGAGATTGTACGTGAGATAGGAGCTTCGAGCTCCGGTTGTATAGTCCATCCACGAACGGTGGTTGCGAGGGTTGACTTCGCTGGCACGTTCTATGAGACCAATGGCATGGCCAAACGTCCAAAGGACGTGAGCAGACCCGTGTTCGGATGGGTTCAGAGCGACGTCGGGAAGGCCCGACGCCATGCGCCTCATGAACGCGACCGTGGGGCCGGGCTGAACGAATGCCCGCCTGTTCATGCACACCTCCCACATGAAGGCGCAGCATACGGACCACGCCCACTCGCGCTCATAATTGAATACGAGCCGCGGGTGGGCTGGGTGCTGACTATCAAGGCATGCGATGCCGAGATGTTTTAGGATGGGGGGTAACAGGGGATGTACCCCCAGGGAAGGAAAGCTTTCCCGCACGCTTGCGGGGAGGGCCACAAAGTCTCCGACGGCCAAGCTGGACGCAAGGGCGGCCTAGGGAACGACGCGACCGTCCGATTCGTTCTTTCCTCTGTAGGTCGACCAATCGTGGTGACCGAAACCCACACCGTATAACCGCATCAGAGAACACGATGATTTCTGGAGAGCGACGAGAGGCTTGGTGAAGGCGTAGGGGCGGGGCGATACGTACAGCCCCGCTACCCCCGACAGTACGAAGTGTCGGGGGTCTACCTGCGCCGACTCCGTCAGGAGTGCACCCAAGCGGTCAACATAGATTACTTCCGCCACGCTGTATGCGAAAGTACGGTCCCCCGGCAACTCGTCCGGGAGTTGATAACCGACGCCAGCGCCCTCGGCCATCAAACGACAAAGGGCCGACGACGCCTCCTCCGACCCTCCCGCCTCGTATATCTTGAATACGCGGGCGAGGTCGGGGCGCAGCCACGAACGCCAGATCACCTCCGCTACGGTGACCCCCGAACGGCCCCTGCGCGACCAGGGGTACTGCAGCTCGTCGACAGAGAGCAATGGGGCATCGGGAGACGGAACCCCGAACAAGCGCGTGGCAGAGGCCACCTCCCCCTCCCCACCGGAAGAGGAGGGAGGAGGTACAGGAGGAAGACGGCCGAAGGACACGGCGTCAGGAGCGGCGTGGTCTCGCGCGACGTCCGAATGCGCAACGGGAAGGACGTCGGCCGCTGGGGCCGATGGGGCAGCCGGACGAAACGCGATAACCGGTTTGGGTGGCCCCACGGGAGGGGGCCACCAGCTCCACGGAAACGGTCGTGGAGCGGGAACGGGACTTCTGGAAAGCCGGCGGAGCCAGCGGGGCCGTACGAGTCAGAGCGATGTCGTCCTCTCGCGATCCAGGGGACGCGCTCGATGACCCGACCCCGCTCGGCGAAGGAATCGCGACGACGGACGCGCCGGCCGCCACGGGTTTGCCGCCGCCCTCGAGCGGAGGCAGAGGCGGAGGAGGAAGGGAGGTCGAGTCGGCCATGATAGGACGGCCGATAGCACGGAGCGGAGATGATCGGTCGGGACTGTCCGGGAAGAACTGGGACAGCGCAAAGTGGAGCGGGAGTTTGTCCGCGGTCGGCGGTGCTGGTGAGGGTTCAGGGAGTGGGACGGACCGGTTCTACAAGCCTCAGGAGTGAACGCGGACGTTCACTCTTGAGGGGGGGGTGATCTGGTATAACCCCAAACGGAAATTAGATTAGGATTGGATCAGCGACAGTAAGGCAACGAGCCTTACAGCCATGCGCGCACACACGTGTACGACACGTGTGCTGCCAGCCCCGACGGCTGACAGCACTACAGTGCAGGCCAACCTGCACTACTGTAATGTTATAATAGGTGACTCTGTACATTAAATATAAGCGGACCGCGGGCGGTGGAGGACGACAAGCACGGACTTGTCAAGGATCCTCCACCTTGGTCCGCCCGCTTACCTTTAGGTACTTCCGTCCGTTTTACCTAGGAGTAGCACCGCAGGCGGGTTGAGGACGCGCGTAGCACGCCCACGAGCCGGCTCTGCCTCCGCCCGTCGGTACTGGATCGTCACCCAGTACCGCTCCGGGGCGTCGAGGCGTATAACCGCTCGCGCGTGCGCGCGTCCTCCCCGATCCCGCTCTACCATCGCTACCTCGAGGCCGTGCTCGGTACCGTGAGTGGGCCGTGCTTCTATCTTCCCGCCGATTGGGGTCTTTCCGAACTGTCAGTACTCACCCCCCTCGTCGATGGGGGTGATTATACTACACTCAGTACCGTGACCAACACACATCCTCCGACATGCTTCTGTCCCCGCCACCGCGTCATCCTCCTGACATCGACACCGACACAGTCTCTCTCCGTGGTTAGATGGTTGTCGGTGAGGGTGATGCGGTGTTGGGCTTGCAGATGTAAGGTTTGTAAAAGGTGAACGGAAGTGAATGCGGAGCGCCGGAAACCGGAAGTCCCCCTTGTAACTCTGCTCCGCAAGCAGCTCGCAAGACTCCTTCTGCTTCATTCGCGCATGGCTGCGCACGCGGGCGAGGCGCCGAAGCCGCGCCGCACACGCAGCAGCGGCGTGCCCTGCGACAGGCAGAGCGGCAGGGCGCAGAGAAAGGCGAGGAGGAAGGCGGGTGAGGGCATGGCGGGGAGCTGTGCGGGGCGGGGCGGGGAGGAGCTGGGGAATGTAGACGCGGCAAAATGGCGGGTTCAAATCGCGTGACCCCCTAGTAAACCAAACGCAGTGCCACCACAGTACGTACCGTGCAGGGCCTCCGTAGGATACCCGTAGTACGTGTGGGGTGCAGCAAGGGCACTGTGCTCCCCACACGTGGAATCCGTATTGATACTGGGAGTGACCCGCAGTGGCATTACGACCCTACTGCGTACATACCACGGTGCACTGCGGGTGCACTGCAAATGAGCCCCCTAGAGGAGCTTCTTTTGACAGATGAAATACCTCATACATCGCCTATATCAGAGGCCATCTGATGGCGCCGTATGGGAATCGTACACGAGCCAAGTGTTTGCTTTCTACTTGCATGCACTTACACTCCACGTTGAGCAATTGTCGACTTACGATTCGTATATCTATTCACACGTGTCCTCCTTTCAAGCATTTTCACCATTCATCTCATCTACCTCTCCACCGTCACCTTGCACCGATCCATTTCCAGTGCAACCAGCTGCCAGCCGACCACGCCTTAATTTACTCCACCTCTCCGCCCCGTTCCGTCGTTCTCGCTTTCTTGACTAACCCCGCCGCAAAAACACCATGGGAGCCGAAAAGCGGCCCGTCCGCTCGTCCAAGGTCCGCGCCATGGCACGCGTAAGCATGCAGCAACAGTCAGACGAGGAGCAGCTCGAGCACCAGCTTCAACTCGGCAATCGCAAGCACAGTCGTCGACACTCCTCACCCTCGCATGAAAGGGTTTTTACTACAAATAGCGATATCGATGGCCACTCGCCGCACCGCCGCCACCACTACGATGACGATGACGATGATCCGGATTACGATCACCATGACCCTAAGTCATTTGTCCAATATACCACCCTCACATGCGGGTGCCAGATGAACAGCAAGGTCGTTGCTGATGTAATGGAATCTGAGGGGGCCAAGACTTCAGAAGGGTCGCAAAAACGTCGAGCGGAAGACGAAGGAGATGAGGTGGCAGTGGACACGGTTGTAGTTGCGAGCCGTTCGGAGGTTATGGCGCTCGGTAAACTTGTCCTGGATGTCTCGTCCGGAGTGACTATAGACGGTTTGGAGAGCTTAATCGTGAGATGCTCCAAGGTGTTGCGTGAAAACAGACGGAGCATGAACCGTGATGAAGATGTGAAACATCTGATGCGGACGGCGACGGAGGCACACGAAGTCCATCGTTTTGACCTGACACCTCACTGAATTTCGAGAAGTACCAGTCAGTGTACTTCCATAAGGAGCAGCAGTCCGTCGAACAGCAGGAAACGCGACATTCTCATCCATGCCAACCGCCCTCAGAGAAGCTCTTGCAAAAGCGTCTCCCCTCTTACCTCTGTTACGAATTCACTTTGCCTCGAAAGACATTGCGCGGTTCTCTCAACAGAATTCGTTCCTCTCCATACAGAAAGGCGTTTCTCGGCATATGGTTTGTAAGAGTAACTTCAAGCTCTCTTACACATCGACGAAAGTTGAGCTCCAGTCTGTATCACTTCGACAGACGGAAAATTGAGCACCTCCTTCTCCACGCCGTACTGCCGACCAGGACATGACAGGACCTCAGATTGATTATTCTTTCTGTTTGCGCTAGGACATTATCCATCGTGATCAGTCTGTCGCGCTTATCATGAAACCATTTTCGGAGTGGGACGATTTTCACTCAAGCAAGAGTTGGGGAGTACTTCGTATTGCTGACTGTACCCAGGATGAAGCTTTTGGAAATCCCGAAAGAAGAAAGCAAGCAATTTTTGACGTATATGTTGACTTCAACGAAACGCTTGATGATTTTAAAGACGCCTCCATGCGCCAGTTGATTGTCTTCGCTTCTGCAGATGCCAATCATGAGAATACTCCTTTCGTGCTAAACGATCCAAAGTCTCTTGCAGAGAATGTCAAACCAGCGACGCCTCTGAATTTCAGCGTAGGCTATGTCTTAGAGCCCAACTCCATGGTCATCACACTCAGCAGGTTACCGATCCTCATACTCCCATTGCTCCTCGCTGTTCCATAATTTCCTCCCGCCTCCGCATGCCATCCATGTCATCTTCCTCGACACTCCATGCCGTGCGTTCAAGTATGACAGATCTCAACTTCGAGACGCTACCAAAGTCCTATTCACGCCGTCTGATCCTGTTTGGTCCTTGTCCAAAAGCATACTGGCAGCACGCTGGGGATCTCAAAACACTATATGCCTCCCGCTTCTTCGGTTGGTGCGGTGCTCTAGCTGTCTAATCGAGTGCAGTATAACTGAGACGTCTTCAACGGTTGTGTTTCTGAAAGCGACATCCACTGTCCCTGTTTTAAAGACCTGTTGATACTGATTGATAAACAAACCGCTTGTCCAGGCAGCCAGAATGAGGTCTTTCGTGATAGAGCTTCCATTCACTGGAAAGGTGTAGCGAAGGAACTTCAGTACTTTTCCATAATATACATCACGGAGGTGCCCGTGTTCTGTAGAGAACTCTGCCGCGATGTACCAATCTGACCGAGTCATTTCACGGCGATGCCGTCTTGCATTGCTCACGCCAATGATCTGCCAACCATCACCAACCGGCAGGGAGACTCGGCCATAACACCATATCCCATCCTCCTCGACCGCCGCACTCGCTTCCGACTCAACGATGCCTTCTGCTCTGGATATGAAAGCAGCGAGGAGCTTTCTAGTCCCCATTCTTGCGTGATATGCATCGTTGAGTGATTCTCGATCGCGCGGGAAGAGCAGCTTCAAATCACTCACTTCAGTCGCATCATCCCTAGCTTCCCCGCCAGCACCTCAGTCATTCTTCGAATCGAAATGGTTCCTAAAATATATATTGACACGCTCGGTCATTTTGGCTGTTTCATTCATTGACTCTGCCGCCAAGATCGTGGCGTGCAGAAAATGCTTGATAAAGCCAATGAAGCGCTCCATCCAAAATTGACTATAGTTAACCAGGGGTCCACATTGCTCAAAGATCCAACCGAGATGAACAACGTCGTGAACTGTTGATTTACAGACCCCCACTCTCCTCACGTCACCTCGGTAGTACAGAGATTCGAACCCGCAAACAAAGTCTATTCCAAGCTGCTTCATTTCGTCCACTTGCTTTTGCGACATGACGGGTCTGCGAGACAATTCGACCAGTTGAGAAAGAAGGTACAGATTCCGGAGATACGACTGAGGCAGAATGCCATCAAAAACTATCATGGCAAAGTTCGATAAGAACTCGATGCACTCCGAGGCCTTCCAATTTGAGTAGTGCGCGGTATTACGGGGTATATCAGGGAAAGCAGACTGGGCAGTACCTTTCCGGATCGCATTCATCTCCTCATCTACTTGCCGCCACTGTGAAGGGCTGAGTATAAATCGATCATCGCTACGATAGGCTTCTTTCAAATGAATGCATTTACCCTTGGAAATGTCCATCATTCCTTGCAGATGTTCATCCAGGTGTGCATTAAGTCAAGAGGGAAAGAGATGTAAGGATATACAGAATGTATGGAAAGCGGTACAGTTCTCCACTTTATCCCTGTTCGTTTTCGGATTCGTTCCCGTTCGGCATTGGAGATGTATGGGTCTTCCAGCTGAGAAAGTGTCAGCGCGGTGCCCTCCGCCGCGCGATAAGTGGGTCTTCGGGGATGCCACAATATCCTGAACTCTGTAGGTGCTCTTGAGCCCTCCTTGGGAATTCTGAAACCATTAGGGTCGTCTTCTGGAGGAACGAGAACTGTGCATTGGGTAAGGTAGTACATGTGGTTGTGGAAAGGGCTCCACAGGCCGGCTAAGACACAAGATCTGCAGGGGCATCTTCCTTTGTGTCCGGCTAATCCGGCTTGCTTGTTGACAGCAAGCTTGTCACCAGTTTGATGGATGACGTGGACGCGAACCTTTCGCTCAACACCATCATGGAAGTAGATGCTTGTGCCGCCACATTTGTTGATTTTCCGTATTTCCTGATCCAAAAGTGTAAACCATGTGTCTATGAATTCAGGCTCCTTTGGACCTTTCACGAAGCCGAGCGGAATGATGTTCTTGATGAGATAGCGCATGCTCGAATCCAGATTACAGTTCAGGGCGGCAATGGGCCAGCAGTTATATCTGTGGTTCTCAAACGTTTGGAACCCATCCGTACTTGGTGCGATGAACACGTCGTACTTCACAGCATCATACCCACCGCATTCCTGTACAATCCGGTGATATAAGTTGCCATCACAAAATCTTCATAGTATCGTCCACGGGATTGACCACCCTCCGCTGCTACTCGCCGGACTAACTTCTCTTGGTGATATGAGAACACTTGTTTGCAGTCCTTTTCATCGGCCGCCCACGCTTCAATCCTTTCGAGGAGCGGGAGGTACTCAATATAACAATATCTTGAGCAGTGCCCTGTTCGACGCATGACACACAACGCAGCTCTGGATTCTGAAGAGCCCCGCGACAGATTTAAGGAGCATGTGACGTCTACAGGCAAGGTAATTGATTGTTGAGAAGTTTGTATACTTGTCAAAGTTTCGCCGCAGCTGGCGTGCCATGACGGGGGCTTTCAGTTCCGTAAGAATTGAGTCTTGCGCTCCAAGTGTCAGGCCGTGTTCGAAGAAGATCTTGATCCACGCACGATTTCGCGTGACCTAATCATCGAATCGATCCGCCGCGCTGGCTTGTGTATTTCCCTTTTCCAATTGCTTTGAATCGGATGCTGCATGTCCCCCTTCGGAGAATTCCGAAGCTTCAGAACTGTGGATTGCTCCGCTGCTTTGAACAAGCAAATCACCGACTGGAACTACATCACGATTTGGTAAGGTAACAATACCAGGTTCATAATTGTATGCATCCTGTGGCTGATAGGCAGGCTCAATATCATTATGATGTGATTGAGAGTCAATCAATGCGGGACCATACTGTACGGGTATGTCACAACTGTTTTCCTTTCCAACTTGCTCGATAAGACTACTCCCATTGCTTGTACGAGAGTCTATTATCTCGTTACCAATTGAACCGATAAATACACCTGCGCTGCCATTAAGCTCCTCAAGTTCCGCTCCATCGCCGTACGGAGTATCTGAAATGACACCATCTAACTCGGTCACATCCACTACACTGATGCTTTGAACAACGTCCGCTTCATCTTCGGTTCCCAGCATTGAATGTGCCCTGACATCGTCGCTCGTAAAGCCGTATGGCGCACTTCCATGGCCACCTTCACCCGCAATGTCGACTTCGAGCTGAACCAGGTTTTGGGAAGCGGAGTTATGGGTTTCTGAAACCCCATTTGACCTATGTCCTTGTGTAGAGGATGCCTGGGTCTCACCAGAAGAAAGCAGGGCCCGAAATTGTTCCTCTTAGCGTTCGGCAGAATATATTGGACCGTTTCCTAACTCTGTAAAACCACCCTGCCTCCTTTGCGCATTTGCAATTCGTCTGTGTCTTCTCATTGTGCTTCGTGCAACCGGCTTTCATATATGGCTGCATTTGCAGCGATATGCTAATAGACAGATGAACTTGTGTTCCGAAAGATTCATTTTGTAGATCGGGAAGGGAGTTAGATAGATAAACGTCTTAGATAGTTGTGGAGACTTAGATCATGGTAGTGAAAACATACAGTTGCCGGTGCCACATCTCTGACGTCAGAAGAAACCTAGAGATGCGCAACGTGGCTTCATCCTGCGTGGTACGATGTGAGAACGAGTCGAAGAGGGCTTTGGTCAGTTTGTGGTACAATTCCACACGGCGACCCCCGGTGGGAGATAAGAACCGTCGAGACGGGCGGTTACTACTGTAGTAATCGTGCACGCGCCCTCTGCAAGCACAGTAGTACCTCCACGGCGTACACGTGGCACAACCGTTGGTGCCGGTCGTGGCCACGGGCACGTGTGCGACCCGTCCGGTAAGTAATTAGCAATTGGTGGTTGATGGCACAAATTAGCCAATTAGTACAGTAGCTGGTATACAGTATGTAACAGCTACTGTAGCGGGACAGGTGTCCTGGCGTCCCACTTAGGAGTTAAGACCGGGGGCACCTGCCCCGTTCCAGTAAACGGGGGCAGACTCGCCTCCCTTCCCTTTACGGCTAAGTGCTATCCCGTTCCGGTTTCCCTTTTAGTCTCAGGCTTCTAACCCGTGACCGGCCGTCCGGATCTAACACCACCGACCGGCTGCACGTCACTGGCCACGTGAGCCTTCCCTTTTTTCGAGTCCTTCCGTACGGTTTGCGTTTGCGCGTGGGTTACCCAGCGGCGCGCGCTCCTTTACCTCTAACCCCCCTCGTTTCCGAGTGGTCGGGACGAAGGTAGTTATACCACATTTTGGTACTCTTGTGGAGAGCATAACTGCAGAGGTTGAGCCCGCACTGGATCGCCAGCGCGAGCAATTACCGATCGGATTGAAAGAGGTCGAAAATCACCGCCTCGATCGCCAGTGATCATCGACGATGAACCGTGCGGACTCCGCCGGAGAAGATACCGCCTCCAGGCGAGCAAGTACCCGCAGTGGCAGAGGCGCACAGCGCCCCGGATCGACAATCCAGAAGCTCTGCTACGCCCGTCGTCTACCAGGGGCCAGAAGACCCCTTCCGTTTCGGACACCACCGCCGGGCTACCGGCTGGTGGGGGAACCGCGTGCAAGTACTTTACGACGCGTTACTCCCGCGACTACAAACCTGGATGAAGGATTTTTTCGCTGAGGAACTACCTCAGGTCGTCCAGGTTTGCCTCGACCGAACGGCACCAATACTGGTGGCGGAGCATGCGGACACCGCGCTCCCCGCCCTGCTGGACGACAAGATCGCCCCCTCGTACGCGACGAGGTGGTGGCAGCGCTCGCCGCGGAGGAGGACGAATCTCCGACCACATTGGCTCTAAAGAGAGCTATTAGCTCCGCCGTGGCCATTTGTCTGGAAACGACATTTACCGAAGCGGGAGGCGCGGTACAGCCGCCGGCGCCGCGCCGTGAAACCGTTCCGGACTCAAGCTTTAATATCGCTGATCCGATCGACGCCGTACCCGGGATTGATAGGATGGACCCTCACCCGGAGGGCAGAGCCATCTATCTCCCAACCGTTCACGGTGCTACAGGGAGGACCACAGAAAATGTCCTCCCCATACTCGCCGGTACGGGCGACCCCCGCGGGACAGACATCCGCCTGGGGCTCCCCGAGACAGAGAATCCGGACCCGCACCGGTTGAGCAGAAGACGTGCACCCGGCACGCACAGGACCGAAGCGGAATACACCCGGTATTCCGAGGCAGAAGACCCCCGTCACAGGACGGATGAAGACCGCGAGGAACGCCGCTGGCGATACCGCGATAACTGCGTGGCACGCCACGGGCGATACCGCGATCCCGGAGGGGGAGGATACCCCTCCGATGATGACCCATCCGGTTCGGAAGACTCTCGCAGGCGGGGCCACAGGGCACGCCGCGGTAAAAGCCGAGACCAGCACCGGCAGGACCCGTCCGACTCGGAATACTACCACACCGAGTCGGATGAGGGGCGTCGTCGCTCAAGCAGACACCGCCGGGCTCCACCGACGGGCGACGAGAGACGGCCCACGGTAATCAGGCCCCTCAATGATCTGTTTACCAAGGCCGTCAACTACAAGAACTACCGCCTGGAACGGCGTAGCTCGCGCTACGACTCCACAGTAGCGCGGCACATTAACCGTTACCGGAAAAAACTGGACGTGCAGATGAGGTCCCACACGTTCAGCGGTCAAGATCCGATTGCAGTATTGGGATTCCTCGCACGCCTCAAGATGGCGTGCGACCACAACGGGATTACCGAAGGAGCCGCCGTGTGGCGCTTCCAATTCTACCTGACCGGGCAGGCTCACGCCTTACTCCAGTCCCGTCTCAATGGAAACACCATGGCGGTTGACGTGAAGCGGCGCGAGCTGCTCCGGACATACCCCCAGGTGGTCAACTTTCTGTTGCGCACCTATGCTACCGACGAGGTAATTTCCGAAGCGGTTGGGGACGTGACCTCCTTCCGTCAGAGTTCAAACATGACAGAGGAGGTCTACAGTAACCACCTCTGGGACAAGGCCCTCCGATGCGGTACGGTGTTCTCCGACCGGCGGTTGAAGTCCCTATTCGTCGAGGGGTTACTTCCCGCCACGTGCGCGCAGGTCCGTAATTACCTCGCCACGCACCCGGATGTGGATTACCAATCCGTGGCTCGATACGCGCAAGCGATCGGGGAAACTAATCGGGCTTCCCGCCGGCAGGGGAGGTCAGCCATGGCATCCCGGGAGTCGTCCGGAGCGGCTAGAATATTTGACCGCACAGCAAGGACGGGGCCCGTGCTGTCGGTTGAGTCGGCATCCGACATCCTGACGGCCGGGGGATTTGCTGAAGAAGCAATCCTGGCCGTGACGGACCAAACCGCCACGCCGACCTCGATGAGCTCGCCACCGACGAGTTATTATCCGTCGCCGGCAGCCTTGACGGCGGCCGCCCCGGTTCCACCCGCCAACCCTGGCGACGTGCGCACAGGACTGTGCGGGAGGCAAGGGCAGGATCCACGCGTCCGGTTCTCCGGCGGGAGATTTCCCGGACCGCCACCGTGCCGGTTCTGCCTTGACACCACGCACCGACAAGAGGGGTGCCCCGTCGTTGCCGATGCGGGCCTGCGGGCCAAGCTTGTGGAGGCACGAGAGGCCAACTACCAGAAGCTATGCATCCGGCAGGGCCTCCGCCCGGGATCCCCGTTCAACTGCCAGGCGCCGTCCGCTTGGAGAAACCAGCGTCCGGCGGCCCCCGCGGGCGTGAACGTGATAGAAGAGCCGCACCAAGGCCCTACCGAAGACCACGTGGCGCAAGCCGCGGACGAAATCCGCGAGGACTTGCTGCTGACGGGGGAAGCCGGGGAGGACGCGTAGAGGCGACGACGTCTCTCCCCGTGCCCAGCCTCAGAATCTTAGGCACCCCCGATCCGGCTGCGCAGCCGGGTAACCGAACGGAAGTCCAGGCCATCTGCTTCTTCAAGAAGCAGAATTACAAGATCTCCGCGACGGTTGAACAGAAGCAGGCGTTGATGGTCGCCATCACGCCAGTGCTTGACTCAGGAGCTGGCCCGAACCTCATCCATTTACGGTGTGTCGCCGAGTCGTGGCGACCATCGATAAAAACCGGTTCGGAGCCCAGCGCTCATCGACGCGTCAAACCGCGCGACGAAGGCACCAGCGGAAATCCCCTTGCTCGTCCGAATCGGTGAGTTTGTGGTGCGCATCCCGTTCCTGGTAGTCACGAGCCTCGCCGTGGACTGTATTCTCGGTACCACCTTCCTGGATCGCCACGTTAAGGCGATCCTCCCACCGCAACGGAAGGTCGTGTTCCACGACGCACCACCCGTGGCGTTGGTCGGAACAACCCCCTCGAGGCACGACCGCAAGATGGCCTCGAGGAGCACCGCACAAAAACTACCGCCGTCGGATAAACCCGAACGGAAGCAGGTGGCGTTCCCCGCCAACACACCGTCACGGAAGATCCGCCTCGTCAGAATGGTGACAATTCCCCCGATGACGCAGGCCATGGTGAGGGTCGCCACGCTGGTGGGGGGGCTATGTTTTTTACAGAACTCCCCAAAAACCGCGCACAAGAATTTGACCCTCATGGCACAAGGGGTCATGGATGTTGTCCCCGAAATACTGTTCTCGGTAATGCTCAGCAATTTTGGGCACCGCTCGGATCACATCCCGAAGCATACCGTAGTCGGACTGGTTCTTCCGTCGCCCACTCACACCCTGACCCTTGGCCACTCGGCCGCGGAAGCGGCCGAAGCTAAGGAAGGGGGAGGGTTATTTAATTCCAACCTCTCAACCGCAAAGCATGGCGCGGAAGAAGCCGCCGACAACCGTACGGACAACGGTGGGGCTGAATAAGCCACGCCGCCCAAGGCGCACCTCGGGGCGGTTGAAACGGATAATCCCGAAGACACCGCCGCCCCTTAGGAGGACCCTAACGCCTGGCAGGAGGACGTCCACATCGGTGCCGAGGACGAGGACGTACGCTCGGAGATCCTCGAGGTACTGTCCGAATTCAAGGAAATGTGGACCGGCCGGCTGGGAAAAATCGGGGTCACGAAGCACCGGATTGAGCTCAAGCCCGGTGCTCGCCCGATTTACCAGGCGCCTTACCGCACCGGACCAACCGCACGGGAAAAAGAGAAGACGGAGATCGATCGCATGCTCCGGGCAGGGGTAATCGAACCCGCCACGGCCGAATGGGCAAGCCCCGTGGTATTCGTCCCTAAAAAGGATGGTACCATGCGGTTCTGTGTCGACTACAGAAAGCTCAACGCAGTCACCGTTTGGGATTCCTATCCGTTACCGAGGATGGACGAGTGCATCGATTCTCTCAGCAACGCTACTGTCTTTACCACGCTGGATTGCAACAGCGGGTATTGGCAAGTACAAATTGCCGTGGAGGACCGCGACAAGACGACGTTCGCGTCGCACTGCGGGTTGTACCGATTCGTCCGCATGCCGTTCCATTTGACGAACGCCCCCGCTCCCTTTCAGCGGGCCGTCGACATCATACTGTCGCGGGTAAAATGGGAAACTGCACTGGTCTACCTAGATGATGTTATCATCTACTCCAAGACCGTAACGGAACACGTCGCGCACGTCCGCGAGGTTCTACGCCTACTGCGGGACGCGGGCGTGTCGCTGAAGCTGTCGAAGTGCGCCTTCTTCGACACCTCGGTTACCTACCTGGGACACGTGATTCGACCAGGCAGGTTGGAGATCGAGCGCGGCAACGTGGTCGCCATCGAGCGCGCTCGACCTCCCCAGAACCAAACGGAATTGCGGTCATTCTTAGGAATGTGCAATGTTTACCGCCGGTTCGTGAAGGGCTTCCCGAAGATAGCCGCTCCGTTAAACCGGAAGACAGGCAAGAACCAACCCTTCGAGTTCGAAGTCCTGACCGATGAGGAATACGAGGCGTTCGTGAAACTGAAGAAGCGCCTCGTGTCCCCACCGATATTGGCCCTACCCCGTTACGGAAAGAAGTACACCCTGGATACGGACGCATGCGCGTACCAGGACGGCTGTGCCCTGCTACAGGAGCAACTGGACGGCGACCGTCTACCGATCGGTTATTGGAGCCGCGCTCTCACGGACGCGGAGAAGAACTACACCACTACCGAGAAGGAATGCCTCGCCGTCGTGTGGAGTATTCTCACGCTTCGACCATACCCGTATGGGAATACGTTCGACCTCCGTACGGATCATGAGGCCCTCCGCTGGGTTCTCAACCTGGCGGATAGCTCCGGCCGGCTAGCGCGCTGGCGTCTCCGCCTAGCCGAGTACGACTACGACGTACTGTACCGACCGGGTATTAAGCACCATCTCGCGGATGGTGTATCACGCCTCCGAGTTGACGGCGCAACCTCCGAACCGGTTGACGACGAGATCCTGTGTTTCGCGGTACAATGGCGAGAGGAGGAGCATAACCCCGGCCAAGGTACCGTAAAATGGGAGACCCTTGTGGTTCAATGCGCCTGTTAGGCAGAGACCAAGGTCCCACGGTCCAACACAACAACAGCAACAAAAACAACAACTGCCAACGGCACAGCGCTACGGAGTGTTCGAAGCTCCCTGTCCTCTTTAAGCGGGTTTGCCGCCCGCAGTAGCTCGGATCCCTGATAGGGGGGGGCAAAGAGAAGGGCCCAGCCCGGCATAGGTAAATGGTGGTAGAGACTTGTAAAGGCAACTGCTCCACGAGTTCGAAGGGGTGTTTAGGTAAACCGGGTCCGATGGGTTGTAAATCCAATGCTCGAAGAGCGCCTTGTACACCTTATACCCTTGATAAGGTCTTCGACGGGGACGTCGCAACGTAGCCCGTCGGGAAAGAAGAAAACGTAGCAGCGCTACACCGTCGTACTGCCCGATGGCAAAGTACCAACAACGGATCGGTCGCCACCAGACTCCGATGGAACCAACACTGAGATAAGCGCCACTGGTGCACCAACACAAAAGCCCGATGGCAAATGACGTCACGTTGCGGATCGCAATCCTACAAGGTGGGACCAACTCAAGATTAAGGGAAATTAAGATAAAGAAATAAAGGAAAATTGATAAGGAAAAAGGGGACCCCCGAGCGCAAAGGATAAAGTAATCTGTAGTTAAAGGGAATGTCTTGTAAAAGACGGACTTCAACCAAGGCGATATTCAACTCTGGCAACTCGGGTTACCTTTACTGACTTGGTCGTCAGAGGGCTAAGGTATATATCGCCCCGCCGGAGCCAGCACAGTAGCTCGCGGCGCTAGATCCTAGATCTAATCTAGTGTCAGCAAAATTAATGTTAACTAATTAACTAAATAAAATAATTAAAAATTAAAACTGTGCAATTATTCACACGTGTGTCCCCCAACCCGGACTACTTTTCATATCCAAATATTTTCCTTTCTTTTCACCCCGGTTTCCAGGTGCGTATTGCACTACAACCCCCGTCGACCCGGGGAGAGCTGAGCATGCGTTCGCGATTATACCCGAAGAACGCGACGTCTCATCCGTAACGGTGGAAGAGTTCCTTCGGGAACAGGCCGAGGACCCCTTCTGTAGGGCGGCCGCCGAGACCGTGGGGAACCCGGACTCGCGTTACGACGTTGATCAATATGGGTTCGTCGTCCGCAAGTCCCCCCTCGATGGGACCCTGCAGCGGGTTGTACCGAAGCGGCTCAGGGCGAAGATATTGTACCTCGCCCATCATCCCCGCCTGGAAGGACACCCGGGCGGTACGAGGATGTCTTATACTCTCCGGCAGGAATATTATTGGCCTCACATGGCCAACGACGCCTTCAGTGCCGTACGGAATTGCACCTCGTGCGCCGCCACCCGGGGAACCCTGGTGCAGCATCAAAAGGACCTCAAGCTATTCCCAGCGGCAGGGCCGCTAGATTTCGTCGCCATGGACCTGCTGGGACCTTTACCGAAGACGGCGCCCGGGAATCGCCACGTGCTCGTCATGACCGACCGGTTCACCAAGCTGACGCGCAGTATTCCGTTACGGACCACCACCGCGTCGGTTGTGGCTAACGCCTTCTTGGACAACTGGGTCTACGTATACGACGCACCACGTTACGTGCTAACCGATAACGGACCGCAGTTTGCCGCCAAGTTCTTGGACGCGGTGTGTGCCCTTCTGGGGGTGAGGCATTACCTCACTACCGCCTATCACCCCCAGACGAATGGGCAAACCGAGCGGTTCAACCGTACTCTGGAACAGCGCCTCCGACATTATGTCGCGGAGCATCAGAGGGACTGGGACGAATACATCCAGCCCCTGACCTTGGCGTATGACACGCAGGTCCACCGGTCGACGGAGACAACACCGTTCGACCTGGTGCTGACGCGACCACCGTCCGGTTCGGCACTGCCTGGTACTGTACCGCAGGATGCCGTTTCCAACACGGAAGACCCGAGGACCCCGGTACAGTACAAGCCCGCGACGCTGCATAAACTCCGCGACGCCCTTGAGCGCACGCGGGTGAAAACTAACCGCGGCGCAAAGGCGATACAAGGCCGACTTCGATAAGAAGGTGCGTTTCCGTCCGGTCATCGAGGTGGGAGACCTGGTCTATGTCGACCGCCCACCTCGGCCATTGACGAGTACCGAACGGGGAGACCTGCCAAGTAATGACGGGGGATCCTCCGTCAAGCTTTTACCGAAAACGGAAGGCCCGTTTGGGGTCCGATCCGCTACGGAGACCACAGTGGTCGTCGATCAAGACGGGGTCTCAAACCGCGTGAGCATCGACCGAATAACCCGGATGCTGCGTGGACCCCGCGACGTCACTGTGGCCGCCCCGACCCAGCCCGTGGCGGACGGAGAACCCGAACCCGTCCCGGAGTATGTGGTCGATCATCTGGTCGGTCACCGGGAGAACCGCACAGGAACCCAGTACAAGGTCCGCTGGTATGGCTACGCCCCCGTGGACGATACTTGGGAACCCGCGGAGGGACTCCCCCAGGCCTTCATAGACTGCTTCTGGCGCACCCAGGCGGCAGCACACCACCGCTAACACCGCACTGAGCAACC
The DNA here is from genome assembly GCF_000350225.1 of Chondrus crispus. Taxonomy (NCBI): domain Eukaryota; phylum Rhodophyta; class Florideophyceae; order Gigartinales; family Gigartinaceae; genus Chondrus; species Chondrus crispus. The sequence goes on from NW_005179049.1 coordinate 146,987, forward strand.
CAGCGCGGGGCGGGAGGATCCCGCGGAGGACCTCCCACGGGCGGCGGCCAATCGCCACAGACGCACGCGGAACCCCGCGCGCGTCACCGCAAACCCCGCGCCGGAAGACCCGGCGCAGGAGGGGGCGAGGTCGCCACAGACGCACGCGGAACCCCGCGTGCGCCACCCCAATCCACACACCGGAATACCCGGCGCGGATGGGGGCGACTCCGCCGAGGGTCTCCTCCATGTGGCCACCACCCGTTTACGGCGCACGCGGATCCCCTGCGTGCCACCGCTCGAGCCGTATCGGATGGACCGGCGCGGAGGAAGCTGACCCGCCGGCAGAACAACCTGACGCGGCGGTGGTCAAACGGCGCGGCACCCCGGTAGACACCCACTGCCGAGAGATGGAACCCAGCGCGTAAATACTGTATGGACACGACCTCGCCGAGGCTCCAGGGCACTGCGGACCACGAGGTGCGCGGGGGGCATACACCGCCCGGCACGTATGGCCGCTGGACCACGGCGGCGGTTCAAGACGCCTCCGATCCTCGGGGAGTACCCAATCGGAGTTCGTCAATGCGCTGAAAAAGCCACCCGCCGCGGGGCGGTAAAATCCGGCCTAGATTACCTACCGGGCGGACGCCCTCCGGCGTCGCCGGGGTAGCTGGGGGACCCTTCCCGCGACCACTTGGTACACTCACCGCGCGGAGTCTCGCCAGCATGAGCCAGAGGGTAACCCGGCCGCCATGATAACGACCGGCGCGGAGAGACTACAGTACCAGGCGGGAAGGGCAGTGAAGGAGAGGAAGAAGAAGGAGAACAGGGGGCAATTTACTGGAATGGATGGGACCTGGTCCCCGGAGGCGGTTCGCTACTCTCCCGGCCTCCCCTACTGGCATCAATCACGGCGTTGGCGCTTGGCAGAGGGCTCCGCTCCCCGCACCGCCGCGCTGGCGGGATCAGCATCAACTGCATCGTACGGTCTCTTCGCGGACACCTGCTTGCTCAAGACGGCGAGGTGGTCCCGTGCCGCACGGATCCGCGCCATCGTCTCACTGCGCAGGAGATCCTCGCCGGTGTCGCGTTGGCGGATGGCAAACTGCAGGCCGGTCACCAGCGCCGTGAGCTGAGTCGCCTCGACCAGCCAGGCGCGCGCGGACTCCAAAGCCGCCGCGAGGGTGGTCGGTGCAGGGACATCCGCGTAGCCGCACTCCATCTGCAGAGCGCGCAGGGCGGCCTGCGCGTCCGGGACCAAGACGGGGGCTTCGTTCGCTGGTGCCACAGCCGGAGCTCCATTGGCCGCCACTGAGGGAGTCTGCGTCCCCGTCGCGGTCATTTCGCTGACGGGGAAGACGGCGGAGCCCGGCACCGATCCGGTAGCTACCGCAGGGAGGTTATCCCTCGCGGGCTCGACAGTAGGAACCTCGCCAGGGACCCCCACCGGGGCGGGGTCCGTGACCGGCCGGCAGTGTCACCCGGCATTGGTAGAACCGGCGGGGTCCAAACGGGCGGAGTGTAGTGCAATGTGCGTGTCAGAACGGAACCATGGTCCAACGGTCCAGCGAAAACACAACCAACAACAACAACCAACAAGAGTTGCCGACGGCACAGCCCTACGGAGTATCCGATTCTCCCTTTCCTTTTAAGTGGGTTTGCGGCCCACAGTAGCTCAAGTCCCTGACAGGGGGGGGGCAAAAGGAAGAGGCCCGCCCCGGAACGGATGGTGGTAGAGTCTTGTACAGGCAGTTGCTCGGCGAGTTCGGGGCGGTAATTAGGAAGCCTGGCCCGATGGGTCGTAAATCCAATGCTCGCGAAGCGCCTGTTACACCTTATACCCTTGATAAGGTCTTCGACGGGGGCGTCGCAACACAGCCCGTCGGGAAATAGCAAACACGTAGCAGCGCTACACCTCCGTACTGCCTGATTGCAAAGTACCGACACCGGAACGGTCGCAACCGGTATCCGATAGAACCAACACTGTCCTGTATACACAACAGGACCTTCGAGGGAAACGTCGTTGCAACAGCCTCCGTCGGTGAACGTAAACAAGTAGCAGCGCTACACCCACGTGTCGCCCGATGGCAAAGACACCTACACCGGTCCGGTCGCAACCAAAGCCGATGGCACCAACAACAAACAAAAGAACCAACACAAGAGCCCGATGACTCAAGTCTACACAATGCCGATCGCAATCAGGCACTTTGGAACCAACAAAAGATAAGGGAATAGAAATAGAGATAGAAATAGAAAAGGATAGGTGAAATAAAGGAAAAGGAAAGGGAACCTCCGAGCGCAAAGGATAACGTAATCTGTGGTAAAAGGGAGCGTCTTGGGAAAGACGGACTTCGACCAAGGCGATATTCAACTCTGGCAACTCGGGTTCGATTGGGAAATAAAGGAAAAAGGAAGGGGACCCCCGAGCGCTGAAGGATGCCGTAGGCTTAGGTAAAAGGGAAAGTCTTGGTGGAGTCGGACTTCGACCAAGGCGACATTCAACTCCGGCAACTCGGGTTACCTTTACTGACTTGGTGGTCAGAGGGCTAAGGTATATATCGCCTCGCCGGAGCCACTACAGTAGCTCTCAGCGCTAGATCCTAGATCTAATGTAATGTTAAATAACTAATATGCAACTAATTAATAATTAATAATTAAAATAATAAAGTGAAATGATTTCCACTTTTGCTTGTCATACCCCATCATTTCCATTTCTTTTCACCCCCCTGTGCAGCCGCTTATTGCACTACATATCCCCCTTCTGAGCGCCCTTGCGCGACGCAACACCAACTTAAACTTTCCTGGTTCTCCTAACTCGCACTTCCCTCGTGCATCACGCCTCCGACTGAGGGTTGTCTTGTGCCGTCTCTTCTGTCTCTTCCACTTCCTTTACGCGAATCCGTCGCGGTGTGTGTAAGCAAGGGCAAGACGATAACCCCTCTTCATATATACTCGATTGATCCTCCTGTCAATCACGAGTGGGGTCCGCCCAATCCACAGGCGGGCTAAGGCCCTGCTCCAAACTCCGACAAAGTGTGCTTTCCATATAAGCCCTGTGCCTCCCGGGGTCTTCCTTCTCTGCCCCAGCTACCTTGCCTTGTCAGCATGTCCGATCCGGCTTTCCATCCGGGCTTCAATCCTCATTCCCCTATCCACCGATATCCCTCGCTGGATAAATTCCAAGATAAACCTATGCGTCAAAACCTTTGCCCTCTGCGCTGCAGCCGTGTGGTTGTCCTGCGGAGGTTCGCCTTAGTAGATAGTTCGGTGTCCAGGTATCTCTTAGCAACACGGACATTTCCGGAGTGCCGATCCTCGTGAAGCGGGCCTATTCTCTCGGCCTTCCGTCCCATCCTCCCCTTGCCTTGCGGTCAACTCTGTGGCTTCCTCTGTACGATCTCCGTCTCCGGCCACGCGTTCCGACGCGTTCAGACGAATCGTCAAAGCTCTCAGTTCCGTCCATTCACCTGCCGTCACAACTGACTTATTCGAGAGCAGACGACAATGTCGCTTTTCATCACCTTCCAAAATTCGCGGACCGCGTACACATATTTTGAAACGCTCCCTTTTCCTTTTCATTTTTTTCTTCTGCGTCCCATCACCGTGGTCGAATCTCCTGTTACCTTCTCCATTCTCTTTTCGTCGTGCGCCCCGCCAACGGCAGTTGCATCTTCCCTCCATCCCTCACTCCTTCTCTTTTCCCGTTCATCAGCTTTCCGTGATACAGTGTGTCGCTGCGTTAGTTCCGCACCTCCTTGCCAACCTGTCCTACAGGTTCCTCAGCGGGGATGATTTTGTGAGAGTCGACTCCGCGTGTCGACTCGATCCTTTTTAGCACGCGTACGGGTACTTGTCCAGGTAGCCACGCATCAAAAATAAACGAAAAGGCTATGTGTATTACGATCGTCGGCGGGACTGACCTCCTCTTTTCTCCTTCGTACGTCGCTGTCGTCGAGGATCGGGTTCATATCGTCACTGCCAAGGGGATGAGCATAACGCTTCCCTGTCTCCAAAGTGCCGCGCATGATCGTAAAAGTGTACTTGCCCAGTGGGCATGGCGTCAACATTGCCTCCCTCAACTACGCATCATCCGCGTCAATGTAAGAAGGACCCTTCGACGTCCCAAAATTCATCCCTCGACAAATGTGCCTTCAATCCCTCGTAGGACGACAGCCTCACGCGGCACAGTCATTCTGACAATGCTTTGCTTTCCTTGGCTCGATGAGCAAGTTGCTTGTAATTTGCTTTGCAACTTTGAGATGGGGCGAGCTCCGGCTGTGTACGGGTGAGCACGAATGGGCGGACTTGTTACAGTGGTGGTGTTTGTCCGTACGGCGTAACTCATCATCGATGTGCAACCCTCGTGACGTGGTAATCGTCAACCGTGAGCAAAATTTTCCTCCCCTCGCATGATAGTCCTGGAACACGAGTACGTTGAAATTTTTCCAAAGAAAAGCCGGAGGTTTCCCTTACGTCAAAGATCCTACTAAAGTTAGGAAAATTACGACAACGTCTGTAGTGCAATAATGGGCTCTGCAGGGGGATGAAAAGAAAGGAAAATATTTGGATTTGGATATGAAAAGTAGTCCGGGTTGGGGGGACACACGTGTGAATAATTGCACAGTTTTGATTTTTAATTATTTTATATTATTTAGTTAATTAGTTGGCATTAATTTTGCTGACACTAGATTAGATCTAGGATCTAGCGCCGCGAGCTACTGTAGAGGCTCTGGCGGGGCGATATATACCTTAGCCCTCTGACTACCAAGTCAGTAAAGGTAACCCGAGTTGCCAGAGTCTGATATCGCCTTGGTTGAAGTCCGTCTTTTACAAGACATTCCCTTTAACTACAGATTACTTTATTCTTTGCGCTCGGGGGTCCCCTTTTTTCCTTATGAATTTTCCTTTATTTCCCTATCCCTTTCTATCCCTAATTCTACCTATTCTTCCCTTATCTTGTGTTGGTGCCATCGGCCTCGGTTGCCACCGAACCGGTGTAGGTGTTTCGAGCCATCGGGCGACACAGTTGACGTAGCGCTGCTACTGTGACCCATTTTCCGACGGAGACTATTGCAACGACGTCTCTCTCGAAGGGATCCGTCGTAGTACGAGCCAGTGTTGGTACCATCGGTGTCGGTTGCGACCGAACCGGTGTAGGTGTTTCGAGCCATCGGGCGGCACGGTTGACGTAGCGCTGCTACTTTCATTTCATCCCGTCGGGCTGCGTTGCGACGCCCCTGTCGAAGGCCTTGTCGCGTCACAAGGTGTCGAAGAAGCTCAACGAGCATTGGCCTTACAACCCGGTGGAACCAGGGTACCTACGTACGCGCCCCACCCCACACTCGTCGAGCAGATCTCTTCGCAAGTCTCTACCACACCGATCCCAAGCCGGGCTGTTTCTCTGTGCCCCCCCTATCAGAGATCTGAGCTACTACGAGTCACAAGCTCGTTTAAACGGAGAAGGGAGAGTCGGACACTCCGTAGCGCTGTGCCATCGGCAGATCTTCTTTTTGCTGCTGTTGTTGTTTTTCCTGGACCATCGGACCGCGGTCTCTGCCGGACAGGCGCATTGCACTACAACGTCCCATACGACAAATGTCACTCATTCTCCTTTGTCGGTGCGATCATGCACCCATAGCCAACCTCGACGCGAGAATCGAGCAAGGGTCTTGTTCTTCAATCCCTTCGTGAATGCGTGGACTTCTCAGCGTTACAGTATACGAGTTAGAGACACCAACCGCACTGGGTCGCAACGGACGTAGATGCCGAGGCTCGCGGCGCTACTGTCTGGATCGTATGAACTGGCTAACCAGCGGTGCTCCCTCTCTTCCCACTTTCTCTTTCTCCAGAATAGCGTCAGTGCCACTGACTTTGTCTCCGTCTCGTCCGAGGATTGATTCCCTTCTTCCTCGTTGACACGGTAGTTAGTATATTCCTTGTCGTGGCCTTCTCGCTCTACTCGTTGACAAATCGATGCGAGAACCTGTACTCCTTAACTACAACAAAACCAAAACGAAAGGAAAACAGAAAAGGCGTGTGCTTGCGAGAGCGACTTTGTCCAAATGAAGGGGACAGTCGTCGCAGTTGCGGCACGTTGATGCACGCGTTTGACAGTTTCGCGCTAACTGCGGAGAAAATCGTCTCACTGCTGGCGATGCGTCGGCCTCACGATCGTGGTAGTAGTATGGTTGGCCGTCCCCGTGTGAGGTGGGACGTGACGCGTGGTTTGGGGAATATGACGGCTGCAGTGGACTATTGCGAGGTTCCCTCCTGGCTACCTTCGCTTTGGTCACACAAAGAAAATGTCTATCGGCGTCACGACTCATATTGAGTCAATGCGAAACGGCGGTAGTGTTCTTGTTGGTAGTTGCGTCGTTGAGAACTCCTTGGCTTTGTCGAGGACGGGGGTGGGCTCGGTAGTGGTGAGCCCGTCTTCATGTTGAGCAACAACCGCGCTGCATCGCAACCAGTATTTTCTCTTACAACACCGTCGTCCCTCGGAACTAAAAACACGCATGCAGACGTTGCCACGTGTCTCCACACTTTGTCACAACAAAATCCATCTTCCGATCGCGCGTGTTAGCGGCAATATTCCACTGCGAAGTCAATGAGGCTTCCCGCCCCTCGCCCATTCGCCTAAGCCGTACATCTTAGGTACCCCCTCGGTTCATGCAGTCGACACTCGGAACGGTCTCCAAGCCTGCGGATAGTGAGGCATTCTGACGATCCACACTTAGTCTTCCGCGACACAACTCCAATGATCCAACCGTTCCCCTGGCAACAACGATACCCCCGATCTCCTGCCCGACTCCAAACGTTTCCAACAAGCTTTCCCTCTGATTTCTCTCTCCGGCATCATCTTCCCAGATTTAACCAAGCCTGGGCCATACGGGCACTTCGTGAGCATCTCCATCAACCCTAGTCTCGGGACAGCGGCCTTCGTCACAACTAGAATTAATAATGAGGGTTCTGTTTTCGAAACCGATGTTGCCTGTCCTTCAACCCCCTTCTTGTATGCAGTCCCCATATTTTTGTGTGAGGGATCTACTGTGTTCACCTCCCTTCCCTCGTCAATCAGTAGGAGATCACCCTCTCGAAAGGCCTCGCTTCCCCGGTGGAGGTGACTTGCATGTAGAAACACGAACGGTGATACTGTGCGCGAATAAGACTTGCAGATCGCTTTTCACAATCCTTTCCTTTCCAGCTCATGGAGACCACCTGGAGCACGTCATGCCGTCGGCACCATGATCCGAGCATCTTCTTTCACTTAGGTTCTTCTTATTTCCCTCGCGTCTTCCCGGCGTGGTCCGGGGAGACGCCTCCATCCACAAAACAAAATAAAACAAAGCAGAACAGAAACCTGAAAACGACAATAAGAAAGAAAGGGGGTCATCGTTGTAAACTGGTAAGTACGCCGTTCGTGAAATGCGTTTGCGGGTGTGTCGGTCACAACCGTCTGACCAACAGGATCGTCCCATTTGGACGGCATCCCCTCTGGCGATTTCTCAATATCAAGTAGGCATGAACATTGTCCCTGTTCGAGGATCCTCTCGTTTGTTAAACGTCCGTTTCACGGCTTGTCGAGCCTGATCAACACATTCGAAGCGAGTTGACAAGGCCGGCGTTCGCTCTGATACCGCTCGCTCAATAGTTCGCTTTCGACACCCATTAAATTCTCAAATAAATTACGCTTCACGCGCGTGTGAACCACTGATCCCATTCGTAATTTCACGGGCATCCGGCGATTGTGCGTGTGTGTTCCAAATGTGTGTAGTGCCTCATCTCCTTCTGGCTCTATCTATGACGTAGGAACACCCGTCGTAGAGTCATGATCTCGTGCGTCTCTTAGCTCCTCCTCGGCCTTACCCTGAATGGCGAGAATCCCGCGACGCGGGCGTCGACCGTAACCTTGTCAAAGGCGGAATTGATCTCGAAGATTATCGCCTCTTCAAGGTCCCCCTTGGACTCGTCATAGACTTGCTGACCGACCTCCGCGGTGCGGGGTCGTGTCCCTAACATCTCAAAAATAAAACGAAATGAAACAACACAAAAGCAATTACAAATAAAACAAAAACGAGACCGAACTGTTATGAAGGTAAGAGTGAAAAGGGGTGGATTATCCAGTCCATGTCCTTGTTCTTCCAGCATTCTTTCTTCGGTTCGCACATCCTTACGCGACTTCCGACCTGAGTATCTCATCACGACGTTCATCCTACTCGTGCGCGCGCTGCCTCTACTTGCGGGTGGCTATCTAAAGGTCCCTCACCTGGTTTGTTCCATCTCATCGTTCCCCTTTTCTTGACCCTCAGGTCGGCTCGCTCTGCCCAGTGCGGATTACCGCACTGACACTGACATGTGAAATTCTTGGTTACCGCTATCCTGATTGCGCTTGCGCGACCTGCACGGGCAAGGATAATCTTTTCCGTGGGAAATACGTGACGGCCGCGCTGCCGGGCAATTGCTCAATGGGTTCCCACGTTGCGTCCTTGAGGGTATACCCATACCATCTCACTTTGAGAATTAATTTCTCCCCGTCGTAGCCGTGGTCCACGATCTTGTCCATCACATACTCCTGACTCCCGGCTTCTTCTTCCTGTGTGTCCAACTGTCCGCCCCCCTTCCAAAGAGTCCGCGACTCATCCTCGTCCTGCCCTTCCGAACCTCTCATCTCTTGTAGACCGGGCGGGGTGCCCGTAGCTTCCTGATTTATCAACGGTCCGTCATCCACCCTATCCTTCGCTTGCCCGGCGGGTCCTTCTCGTTCTCCGTCTGTGTTGAGGAATTGTAGCGCTTGTCGTAGCCCGACTATCGGCGTGTAGTCCATGGGACTAGGGGCTATTTCGACTCTATCTCGCGACACGCGCTCTTCCTGGTCGCCGATGGCAATGACGACCGTATTCTCAGTTGACACCTTCACTTGATATGGACCTGTAGCCACTTGTGCCAACTTATGTTTCGGCTCGGTGGCCGTGCCTTGCTCTTTCCGAAGGAATACGTATGATCCTGAAGGGATGTCATACTTCGACTTGCGGAGCCTTGCGTCGAAATTTCGCTTGTAGCGCGCTTGTGCTTTCCGCAAGCTCTTACCAGCGCCTTTCATCAGGCTTTCCAACCACGACTGCCATTTTAGGTAGTACGCTCGATTCGAGCTAAATCCTTCCAAACTTGGCTGTGCTTGTAACGCAGTGCTTCTCGGCGCCCGAGCTAACACCAGCTCGAAGGGCGCAATATTCGTAGTTCGATGCACTTGCGTGTTGTATGCGAACGTCACGTCGTCCCTAAATAGGTCCCAGTCCTTGGGATGCTCTCCAACATATTTTCGCAACGCGGAAGTCAGCGTGCGGTTAAACCTCTCAACTTGGCCGTTGGCTTGCCCGTGGTACGTAGTCATGAACACATTGCGTATGCCGAGAATTCTACAGACGTTCAGAAAGAATCGGGCCGTGAATTGTGTTCCATTGTCGGTCCGTACACGAATACCCAATGGTGAACGAAGGCTTGTGCAATGTGTGCAGCTGATATCTTCTTCAACGGTACGGTGCGTACCAGTTTCGAGTATCGATCGCTGATCAAGAGAATATACCGATTTCCTCGTTTAGTAGCTCGCCGAGAATGTCGATGGCGACAAACTCCAGCGGAGCTTTGGGCGTGAACAGCTTCATTTCCTTCGTGTTTCTTCTTAACTTCACCCTTTCCCACGCGCATGCAGCGCAATTCTTCACGACTGCGTAGCAGTCTAGGGCCATCGTAGGCCAATAAAAATATCTTCTCAATGTCTTGTAAAGTTTCTTGCCTCCTGGGTGGCCTGCCAATTTTGCGTAGTGACTCAACCCTAGGACGCGGTCCCTTAACGATTGTGGTATTACCACTTGTACAAACTCCGCCACGGTACGGCATAGAGTTCCTTCGAGTTCCTCGGTCTCCATGCTTAACATTCTCACCTTTCCAGCGTCCATTTCTTCCTTGATGCGGTTGCAGAAGGGGTCGACGGCTTGCTCGCGAATGAGCTCCTCCGGAATGAGAGCTTGGAATTGATCGAGGCGATCAGGGACGGCCCCCCCTCAAGAGCGAGGATGTCGTCTAGTGCGACAGAGTTGTCCTCGTCCTTCACTGTTCCCTCGGCCTGTTCCGCCATAAAGCATGGAATTTCGTCGTCGATTTCGTCGACGGTTTCTCCAGCGGTCCGTAGTCTTGACAGGGCATCTGCTTGGCTGTTAGCCTTGCCCTTCTTGTACTTGATTTCGAAATCAAATTCCGAGAGGCGGAGCCTCCATTGGATTAATCTCCCGCTGGGGTCGGTTACGTTCATCAACCACCTCAATGAGGCATGGTCGGTATGCACAATGAAGTGCTTGCCATATAAATATGGTCTTAGAGTCTGTACGGCCCAAATTACCGCTAGACATTCTTTTTCTGATACAAAATAGTGTGTCTCGGCTGCGGCTAACGTTCTTGAAAAGAACCCGATGGGTTTACGTTGCGCATCCGGATGCGTTTGAAATAATGCAGCGCCGATTTGATAGTCGCTTGCATCAGTGTCTACCGAGTATGGTAGGTCCTTCTTCGGCAGCGCCAACACCAGCGGTGCCAAGATGGCGTCCTTGAGCTTATGAAAAGGTTTTTCGCACGGTTCGTCGAATCCTTCCAACTGGACCGGTTGTCTCTTCTTCAACAGTTGATTGAGCGGATGCGCAATTTTCGCGTAATGTGGGACAAACCTGCGGTAGACATTGCAGAGTCCCAAGAAGCTCCTGAGCTGGGTCTGCGTTTGAGGGTACCTCACTTGTTCCAGTGGGGCGGTTCGCGCGGCTTCAACTTCCAATGTACCTGGCAGAACGACGTGGCCCAGGTACTTGATCTTTTCGACGAAAAATTCGCACTTGCGAAGCTTGAGCTTCACACCTGCCTTTTCCAATACAGACAGTATTTCGTCAACGTGGGCGACGTGCTCCTCCCAGGATTTGCTAAAGATGATGATATCATCTAGATATACCCGACAGCATTTCCAGCGGAACGGAGAGAGCAGGATATCCATAGCTCTCTAAAACGCCGCTGGCGCATTGGTAAGCCCGAAGGGCATTCTTGAAAAACGGTAGAGACCTGAGTGACACGAAAAAGCTGTCTTGTCGCGGTTTGCTTCCCGAATAGGCATTTGCCAATACCCTGAAATCGCGTCTAACGCGGAAAAGACCTTGGTGTCTCCCAACGAGTCCAGACACTCATCCATGCGCGGCAAAGGGTACGTGTCCTTCACCGTTACCGCGTTTAACTTGCGATAGTGGACACAAAAGCGCATCAATCCGTCCGGCTTGGGCACTAATAAAACGGGCGACGCCCATTCTGACTGCCCCGGCTCCATGACTCCTGCTTCTAACATCTTCTGTACTTCTGCGTCCTCGACCTCCCGAGCCTTTGGACCGGCTCGGTAGGGAGCTCGTGCGATCGGCCTTGTATCCGGGCCCAGTTCAATCCGGTGGACCGCGGTGTTGATTTCACCAAGGGTCCCATCCCACATGCGGGAATATTTTTTTAGCATCCGACGGAATCTTTCGCACAGCCGGTCTGGCACGTGGCTCAGGTCGAGCTCCTCCACGTCCGGCGGGGAGGCTCAATCCGCCGCTCCGGCTTCGTAGTTGCAGTCGCAGAGAGCCCTTCCTCCCGTTCTTCTTGCTGGTCCTCGCGATCTTGTTCCGACGGTTTGCATCTTCTCTCGCCCGTAGGCGGCGGGGTAGAATTAGTAAATTTTACCTCATCCCTTCCTTGAATTCCAAGTACCTCACGAATGGTGGTATTGCTCTTGAGTACGGCCCTCGGGTGCGGTAGTAGTTCCGCCACCACTTGGCCTTTTTGAACCCTGACAGGGTAATTCCTAAAATTCGCAAGAAGCAATCTAAAAGGTTTGTCAGGCTCAACTTGGACTACACCGTTGGTGCTTACCAGTCCGTGCTTGTCGTATAGGGGTGTGTAGGGTTGAACGACGACCAACCCAGTTCTCTTCGAGGTGCATTTGACCATGCGTTGCGTCCCTGGCCCAATGGTCGTGGCTCTGGCCACCTTCACCCTTGGGGAAATTCGCTCCCCTTTTGCATCGGTCTCGCCCTCTCCGGGAACCAAATGCTTCTTCGATCTTCTCGCCGAGAATCGCCGTACGATCGGAACCTCCGAGAAGTCCGCCAACTCAACTGTCTTCTTTCGTGGGTAGATAGCCTGCACGAACCTATCGCAATAATCCGCTCCTAGATTAGGGGGACTGCGAGTTTTTCACAAACTATAAATTCAACTGAAGCCACGAAACGTCCAAGTCTCACAGGCATTCTGAGTGTACCTAGAGTTCGAAGTGGCCTGTTGTTCGCATTGCCGATGTCTTGGGTCGGTCCGAAGGACACAAGAGTTTCCATTCCTGCGGGAAGCTCAGATCTCCAGATGAGATTAGGTCCCGCGCCGGTGTCCAACACGGACAGTACACGGCTCATAAATCCAACCGTCGGTCCAATGTCCGCGAAGACTTTGTAGTTTTTCCTGGCAAGGACCAAAATCTTCTCAAAACATTCCCCGTGCTTGACCCTGTACCAGGGGCGTCGGACTTGCTCCAGCGGATCGTCCTTGCCTCTTCGCAGAATCTTCTTGACCCCAATGGGTCCTTTCGGGTTATCGATGATTCCAACTGTCTCCTCATCATCGACTGCCTCCTTCACTGAAAGCGGGGAACGGAACTGGGTTCCGGACACGGTTCGCCGGACACGTGTCTCTCCTTTCGAATTTTTTTTGAAATTCCCCCCCTTAGTTTTCCTGTCGCCGCGGATTTCTTCTCCAATCCGACGACGGCCCCGCGGCCAGCCTTCCTGATGTTCGGTTCAAACTTTCGGCAAAGGCACTTGGTGTGCTCGCCGCCTGTGATTCGAACCACTCTTTTACCTTCAGGTAGCTTGTCGACGGAATTCCCAACCTCTCCATCGGGGAGAGCATCTTGTAGTTCTTCAGAACTCGGTGCATCTATCGGAACGAGAGCAAAAACGTAGGCGCTCCGTGGCCATTCTCGTAGCAATGGTACCATACGAGGCCATGCTTCTTCTGAGGGTACGGCGACCTTGGCGGTCCTCGGGCCGTCGGCCGGCCCGTCCAGCCCGGTCTTCTGAAGGCCTTACCCTTGTCTTCCATCGGAATTCTTGGCGCGGGCGTGTGTCCGCGCCCTCGAAACGCCAACACGGGTTCCGCGGCATCTGTATACGAGTCCGTCGTATACGTGGGCGTCTGTAGCGTGGAAATCCCACTAGCCCCGTGATCCTCGTCTCCATACCCCTCGGAGGGGTCATAAAAATCGCCCTCGGCAACCAGCGCTCCTGCGTATCCATTTTCTTTCTGATCAACAGTACTAGGTCCTCTGGACGCAGAAAGTGAATCGGCCAAGTAGACTGCGCCGCGGGTTTTTCGCGTCGGGTGCGGAGGCTTCTGCTTCCCCCCCCCATCCTTAGCGTCGCTGGCGCTTGGATGGTGACTCTCCTAGTCTTCCTCTCCTTGGCGCGGCTCGCCAAGCCATGCGCCTTCGCGTAATTAACTAGTCTCAAAAACGAAACGTCCCAATTGTCTTGTCGGTATTGAGATACCATCGGCTTGATACTCGAATCGAGTCCTTCAATAAACATTGTCATCTGTTCTTCCATCGAATATACGTTTCCACATCGATTGCTCGCGTCCGTCAGACGGATATAAAATTCCATCTCGTCTTCAGACGGTAGCTGCTGTACTTCCCGTAAAGCGAGTACGGCTTGGCGGATTGCCTCATCGGTGGCGAAGCTTCGCAATAGCCACTGTAAGGCCTCCGGCCAGACGGATATTTTCCCATGGTGGGACCCCGCCGTTTGTGACACCGAAGTGTACTGCCTCAAGGCGATTCCGCTGAGGAACTCCGGTAGCAAGTGGATCGCTTGGCCTTCGTTCATCTCCTGGGTGTCGAATTCTTGGACTATCTTAGCTAAAAAATCTAAACGCCAACGTCTCCTGTGAACGTATTGTCTCTCTTCACCTTTGGTAGTATGTCTCTTCTGATCTTTCGCACGGCGGTCCGCCGCTTGCCCGACAAACATGTCTGCAGGTTCTGCAGGCGGTAGGTCCTGTACGAAAGCAACTTCTTGAAGAGGTGGTTGGTCAGATTTAATTCCTCCAACTCCTCCCATCGCGGTCCGCGCCGCGTCGCGATGTCTTCTGGCTCCGCTTCTTGATCTCTCTGCGAGGCGGACGAAGTGACTCCGCCTCGTTTGGAGCTCTTTTTATTCGACGAAATTCCATTTCCGTCTGTCGATCTTCGGTCGGAATTTCTTGAATGTTTCGACGAGCCGTCGTCACCAATTTCTGCTGAAACATTCGACTCCGAATTTGAGTCGCAATTTTCGCGGTCGTCACTACAGTGACTTTTCTTCTTCTTTCGGCCCTTGGCCGACTTGGGGCTCTTCCACTTGGAATCCTGGGGCCGGACTGACTTGTCCTTCTTCGTTGGACTGTACATTTCTTCTCCGTCGGAAAGCGATGCCGCGTCCAAACTTGGTTCGGCCCGGCCCGCAGCTTGCTCAAGGTCCTTGAGTCGCGGCGAAGCGCTGTAGAACCGGTCGTCGATGCTGTCCCTTGTCTTGGCCAGCGTTTCCAGGGCCTGATTTGCGTCTCGCCGCGCTTCTTTCGCCGCGAGCTTTAGCGAATCCAGCACTTCCGGATCTCGGCCCGGGGACGCATCGGTACCTAAATTCTCAACGAGAACAACACGGGCAGTCAGCTCTTCAAGCGCAGTGTGGAACTCGGATTTTAGCAACTCCTGTTGCTTCTGAAAAATACCCAGAAGTTCGTCGAGCTTGTTCTTCGTCTCCTGACGAATCTACTCGCTCAATTTTTCAAACTTCTCTTCCAGGCCGTTTTTGTCAACGGCCGTCCCCGAAGGGGACGCTTCTGCAACTGCATCAGTAGCCGAATTTCCTTGGCTACGTGTACGAGGTCCTCGCGGAATCCTCGACTCTCGAGCTGATCCAGCCCTTCTGACCCCAGGACCGACGTCCTTGGGTTGGCTTGATGCCCTGGTCCGCTCTTAATGAACGAGACCTATTGAACTAATTTACCTATTTCCGACTTCTCTTCGTAGTTTCCAAGTTCTAGGTCGGGAGACCACTTATGTAGTGCAATGTGCCTGTCAGGCCGGAACCAGGGTCCAACGGTCCAGCGACAACACAACCAACAAGAGTTGCCGACGGCACAGCCCTACGGAGTGTCCGATTCTCCTTTTCCTTTTAAGTGGGTTTGCGGCCCACAGTAGCTCAAGTCCCTGACAGGGGGGGGGTCAAAAGGAAGAGGACCGCCCCGGAACGGATGGTGGTAGAGTCTTGTACAGGCAGTTGCTCGGCGAGTTCGGGGCGGTAATTAGGAAGCCGGGCCCGATGGGTCGTAAATCCAATGCTCGCGAAGCGCCTGTTACACCTTATACCCTTGATAAGGTCTTCGACGGGGGCGTCGCAACACAGCCCGTCGGGAAATAGCAAACACGTAGCAGCGCTACACCTCCGTACTGCCTGATTGCAAAGTACCGACACCGGAACGGTCGCAACCGGTATCCGATAGAACCAACACTGTCCTGTATACACAACAGGACCTTCGAGGGAAACGTCGTTGCAACAGCCTCCGTCGGTGAACGTAAACAAGTAGCAGCGCTACACCCACGTGTCGCCCGATGGCAAAGACACCTACACCGGTCCGGTCGCAACCGAAGCCGATGGCACCAACAACAAACAAAAGAACCAACACAAGAGCCCGATGACTCAAGTCTACACAATGCCGATCACAATCAGGCACTGTGGAACCAACAAAAGATAAGGGAATAGAAATAGAGATAGAAATAGAAAAGGATAGGTGAAATAAAGGAAAAAGGAAGGGGACCCCCGAGCGCTGAAGGATGCCGTATGCTTAGGTAAAAGGGAGAGTCTTGGTGGAGACGGACTTCGACCAAGGCGACATTCAACTCCGGCAACTGGGGTTACCTTTACTGACTTGGTGGTCAGAGGGCTAAGGTATATATCGCCCCGCCGGAGCCACTACAGTAGCTCTCAGCGCTAGATCCTAGATCTAATGTAATGTTAAATAACTAATATGCAACTAATTAATAATTAATAATTAAAATAATAAAGTGAAATGATTTCCACTTTTGCTTGTCATACCCCATCATTTCCATTTCTTTTCACCCTCCTGTGCAGCCGCTTATTGCACTACACGGAAACTCCACGGACGGTTCGGCGGGAGTCCCGGCGGAGGCAACCGCCGCGCCCCACCCGTCACCGGAGGCGATGGCCGCACCGTACGACGGCGACCCGTCGTCCGGGAGGGGGTCGTACCAGTTGGCGGCCTCCGCCGACGTACCATCCCAATGCGGCATCGGCAAGGAGCAGCCGCGGGCCCAACTGTACCACAAGAAGTCTCCGCGCTCTGGAAGAGACCAGTCCGACCGTTCGGAAAAATCGAGGATGGCCTCTGCGCCAACCGGGTCGAACGACGTCCCCTCGAGGATGGCGGCCACCCCAACCGATCAGATGAGCTGCAGAAGCCCCGCCGACAACCGGAAGAGCGAGCCCCGCTCGCCGGGTTCGTTCCCGTTCCGGCTCGCCAGGCGAGGGTCCGGACACCTTGTGAAGAACGGGAGGCCGTCCCGTGCGGCGTGTAGGAAACACAGCAACGCCAGGACGGCCCACTCTGAGAGAAAGATGGCGTCGATCAGTCGACGCATCCCGGGCGTCGCCTCTCGCCTGAAGGAACCGTCCGGCATCCACCGCGCTGCGGCATACGCCAGCACGCTGGGTGTGGGGACGCAGACGTACTGTGGACTCTCCAGATTGCTCCAACCGTCCGGTAGGGCTGGGTATAGCCGCCCCCTAGCGCCCGTGGGCACGGCGAAGAATTCCGTCGTGTGCCACATGTGGAAGTAGGCATCGGCGCCGCGACACTGCAGCCGGCTCTCCTTGGCGGAATTCTCGCCCCACCGCACACGGTCGGCCACACTGTACCACCGGTCGAACGGACGGGGAAATGCCACCAACTGCACGTGGGGCTTAGGATCCACGTCCCCGCCGAACCTCTCGAAGAGGTCGAACAACCGCGAATGGTACTGGTCCTCACCCGCACAGCGGATGTAAAGAAGATCCGAACGGGAATGCGCCATTACGCGGTGGGGCACGTGGACCCAGCGGGTCCTCCAAGCGGCCGAGCGGTTGTCTTGGCGGATTCGTTCGCGAGGGGAGGGCGTGCGGATACCCCGCCGCCTGGGGATGGCCCCAAACAGAGCGGCATCGGGGAAGGCCGTTCCCATGTAAGCCTCGACGGACATCGGTGGCTGCGCCTGTGAGGGGTTGCGACCACCGCGGGGAGTCCTGTGGTCTAAGTCGGCCCCGGGCAACAAACTCCCAACGGCACGAACACCCGTCCGGAGCCAGCCGGATGGCGGCGCCTCTGTCGCCGGGGGCGTGATGGCGTACGGGTCCGGCGGTACCGGGCGGTAACCCGCCCCGGCCGCCGTCTGCCCCGTGGCTACAACCCAGTCGGGGGACCGTCTCAGTACGGTCGTCTCGCCGACTTGAGGAGCCGGGGCTGAGCGCAGAGGGCACGGCAGGGGACCCTGGACGGTGGGAGGGCCGCGCGAGGGAAGAACCCCCGCGCCCGCAGCCCACACCCACGGGGCTGCGATGCTCGCCGCAGGTTGACCCACAGAGCCCGCCGCCAGGGCCGGGTGAAAGGTAGGGACCGGCGCGGCCGGCGCCGTAGGGAGCTGAGCCGGAGGGGGGTGACCCCGCTCCGACGATCGGTTGTCCATGCGGGAGGAGGACAGGGGGATGAGACGACATGTGGAAGTGGAGATAGTGGGGTGCGTGGTGTGGGGTGATGTGGGAGAAAAGGAAAGCGTGAGGGGACCCATTGCCGCTCCAGGGAATCCGACGCCGTTAAATACCAAAAACTCCATGGGCTCCCCTATGGAGTTGGCCGTAGTCCGCCCGCGCCCCCGTAGTCGGTGCGGACTTCCCCGTACGGATAGGACACCGTGCAAGCCGGTCATGTCAACCCCCAGCCGCGACGAGGACGTGTCGCGAAGTAAGGAAGGGGGTCTTGTAGTGCAATGTGCCTGGCAGGCCGCGAACACAGTCCGACGGTCAAACAAAAAGACGAAAAACAACAACAGCAACAACCACTGCCGATGGCACGCGCTACGGAGCGTTCGAGACTCCCTTTCCCCTTGTATGGGCTTGCGGCTCACGGTAGCTCAACTGCGACGGGGGGTTTAAGGAAAGATGCCCGGCCCGGGAGGAAAATGGTGGTAGAGACTTGTGAAGACTTGAGCGCTCGGCGAGTGCGGGTTGGGCTTGTCTACGAGAATGTAACCGCGGTTGGCTGGGTTGTAAGGCCAATGCTCGACGAGCGTCTTCAGCACCTTGGGTATAATTCAAGGTCTTCGACGGGGGCTTGCTCAGCACTACCCGACGGGATCGTAACCGTGTAGCAGCGCTACGACCGACGTGTTGCCGGATGGCTAAAACACTCTCACCAGCGCGATCGCAATCGCGGTAGGTGGTACCAACTCTGTCTTATACAGTAAGACCTTAGACGGAGGTGTCGTTGCAACAGCCTTCCCACGGAACTTGAAACAGTAGCTGCGCTACACAGCGTGTTGCCCGATGGCTAAAACACCTACACCGGATCGGTCGCAACCAACTCCAATGGAACCAACACAATTAAGGGAAAAATAGAGACAGAGGTAGAAATGAATAGGGAAATAAAGGAAAAATAAAAAGGGAACCCCCGAGCGCAAAGGATAGCGTAATCTGTGGTAAAAGGGAGCGTCTTGGGAAAGACGGACTTCGACCAAGGCGATATTCAACTCTGGCAACTCGGGTTACCTTTACTGACTTGGTGGTCAGAGGGCTAAGGTATATATCGCCCCGCCGGAGTCACTACAGTAGCTCGCGGCGCTAGATCCTAGATCTAATCTAATGTCAGCAAAATTAATGACAACTAATTAACTAAATAAAATAAAACAATTAAAAATTAAAACTGTGCAATTACTCACACGTGTGTCCCCCAACCCGGACTACTTTTAATATCCAAATATTTTTTCTTTCTTTTCACCCCCCTTTCCAGGTGCGTATTGCACTACAGGTCTGTGGTACAATTCCACACCGCGACCCCCGGTGGGAGATGAGAACCGTCGAGACGGGCGGTTACTACTGTAGTAATCGTGCACGCGCCCTCTGCAAGCACAGTAGTACCTCCACGGCGTACACGTGGCACAACCGTTGGCGCCGGTCGTGGCCACGGGCACACGTGTGCGACCCGTCCGGTAAGTAATGAGCAATTAGTGGTTAATGGCACAAATTAGCCAATTTAGTACAGTAGCTGGTATACAGTATGTAACAGCTACTGTAGCGGGACAGGTGTCCTGGCGTCCCACTTAGGGGTTAAGACCGGGGGCACCTGCCCCGTTCCAGTAAATGGGGGCAGACTCGCCTCCCTTCCCTTTACGGCTAAGTGCTATCCCGTTCCGGTTTCCCTTTTAGTCTCAGGCTTCTAACCCGTGACCGGACGTCCGGATCTAACACCACCGACCGGCTGCGCGTCACCGGCCACGTGAGCCTTCCCTCTTTTCGAGTCCTTCCGTACGGTTTGCGTTCGCGCGTGGGTTACCCAGCGGCGCGCGCTCCCTTACCTCTAACCCCCCTCGTTTCCGAGTGGTCGGGACGAAGGTAGTTATACCACACAGTCCACGATGTACACGAATCGAATGGAACGATGAAACGAAGGTTAGAGAGAGAGCACCCGTGCTTCTCACATCGCACATCCTTTCGCTTCGGATCTGAGAGCGCGGTTGCTGCATGAATACACCGGATTACTGAAAAGCTGACCACAAGTCCACGTTTCACTTCTCTTTCACATCCAACCTTGTTTCCTCATCCACACGGCATAA
Source organism: Chondrus crispus (assembly GCF_000350225.1). Lineage (NCBI taxonomy): Eukaryota > Rhodophyta > Florideophyceae > Gigartinales > Gigartinaceae > Chondrus > Chondrus crispus. The sequence continues at coordinate 166,941 of NW_005179049.1, forward strand.
CTCTACATTTTCTACTCCACCGTCCATCCGCGATCTCTCCACCCCCTCTACACGGCACTTCGAACTCCTCTGCCGCCCGTGAAGCATTCTTACATCCACGTATTCCATGATGGAACCAAATCAGGAATTACTGCCCATGCCACTTGAAACCGTACGGCGAAAACTAGGAGAGCTCCGTCCAAAGCTGACTCCCACCGGACTTTTTCCTGATGATCTCAATGTAGCGCGACCCCCACCCATTCCAGAACAGATCGCGAAACGAACAAACACAAAAAAAGATAAACGAAACCCGTAGTCAGCCAAAGGGAAAGACACGAACTCATATTTCAACGTACTTCGGGAAGTCGGAAACTTTGTTCGCGATCACAATCAGAAGCATGTGAACGACCCTAATATGCAATACAGGTGGTATGGAACCGACGTGGAAGATAAGAACAGGGCGGAAAATCTCATGCGCATTGTTGCGGATCTCGCGCCATCCGTCATAGGTTCACTGTACGGAATGAAGATATATGACATGCTCAGAAGAGAAAAGCCAGAGCATATAGAGCTGTTGGTTTTGATGACTGCCCTAGATGAGAATTTTGATCCGTTGACACAGGGAGTGCGGATATTTCCAACTCGCAAGATGGTGGCTGCAAAGGTATATTCGAAACGCAAGGTACAGAGGGCAGCCGAAGAACGAGAGAGAAAAAAACCTTCAAGCTGTGGGCACATCTGGAAGTGGGGAAGTCGCTCTAAACGCATCGGAACAAGAGATAACAGCCAGCTTACCTCGATACAGCATTGAAGATGTGCCGTCAGGCGTGGTAGTGCCAGACATCTCACCCGATGTGGAACCTATTCCACCCGTTTCCGCTGCTGTGATGAGCAGTGCCATCACTGCGACAGAGAGGCACTCTGGATCTGTTCGCTTTCAAGGCATTCGGACAATGATTCGGGACGGCTCATACAGCAATAGTCTTATCAAAAATGGAAGCGATTCTAAAAATACCCACGAACAGAATATTGACGAGGTTACAAGCGCCCGGACACGGCCATCGAAGAACAATAGTACTCCACCGTCCCGCGGGAGCAGTACGGGTGTCGTCAACTCGCGACCAATCGGATCATCTTCCCTGAAAGCTCCGCTGCTAAACGACAGTGGGGCGCCTCCAAGAGCTAGAAAGAAAATCAACTTTTCGCAGAGACTTTCCATTCCGCCTCAATGCGGAAAGAAGGCATCTAGGGTGAGAGTTAACCCGCTGGCGCGCGGGCGAAGAAAGGATAAGGAGGAAACAAAGACTAGAGGTCAGCGACCGAGTCGGGGTGGATCCAAAAAAGTCCAAGAGAATGAGGGGAACCAACGTGATGAGTTGCTTGCTCGTCCCAAAGACGCATTAGATGCACATGGTGATGTTATGGTCGCAGGAGCCGTTGAAAACCTGGTGGAGAGAGCTCCGGAACATAACAGCGGTCGGGCATCAAGCGTCTCTGCGAGCAATGGCAAAATGCTTGCCAATTTCCAAGCCTGGCTGGAAAGTGGCGTTGCAGCTCCCGAGCCGACAAAAGCGAAGGGAAGCGGAGCGCAGAAAAGGGGCAACAACAAACGTGTCACCAGGGGAAAACGTAAGCGTGCTGACATGTATTCGGGCGATGAGATCGACAATGAGATCGACAATGAGAGTTTCTCGGACGAAGAAAGTTCGTAGTTGGTAGAGCATCTCAGTCTCTATGGATAGCTCGCATGTCGCATGTGAAATCCATATGATAGTTAGATACTAAGCACGAAACTTAGTGACTGTGTTCTTGATGCGTAAAACTTCCTGATTGTATTCCCAACGAACCCGAACGACTTTGGTGAAGAAAGTTATTCCACAGGTCACTATTTCATTCACAACAACGTCAAATCCCAAAATAAAGATCCAAAGCCTCGAGAGATGGAAAACATTTCGAAGAGGAACCGGACGGCCAGATCCAAGGGGTCGCGAAAGCCCAAAAGCGTGGAGTTGTATTCAAGCGATGAGTTCGGAACCTGCACTGGCGAAGAGTGAGCCCATTAAGTGAATGAAATGTTCCTCAAACATATAGAGTGATTGAGCAATGAAAAAGAGCCGTGGAGCCGTACAGTTAGAGATAAAACGGAATGTAAACGTTAGCAAGTATACTTCGAAGAGATTATGCGGTGGTGGTGCGGCGGAAGGGCCTGGGCGGATGGCGGGGGGGGGGGTGAACGGGGAGTACTTAACGGGGCGTGCAGGACGCCGATGCGCTAGAAGACCTCGCGCGCCGAGTGGACGCGGAAGGGGTAGACGTGGTGCGGGTTTTCGACGAAGTCGGGCGGGGGCGGGGACGTAGGCGACGAGCGGGTCGCGCACGAGGGCGGCACAGAGGGCGTGCGCCGCGACGCGGTCGCGCGCAAAGGCGGCGCGCATGTAGTGGGAACATCTCCAAAAGTGGTTGTAGTGGCACTGAGCCACTTTTAGAGATGTTGCCCCTACAGCGCACCAGGCACGACACGGCGTCCGATGCAACAAAGGTGCGGGCGGCGTGCTGCGGGGACATCGGCACGGCCAGGAACAGGGTCTGCGCGGCAGTGACGTACGGCGCCGCGGACGCTGGGGTAGGAAGTTGGCGGGAGGATGGGAGGTGACGGTGGAGAGGGGGGTAGATGAAGTCGAGGAGCGTGAGGGAGAGGTTGTAGAGAAGGAGGTGGATGGAAAGGAGGAGGCCGAGAAGGCCCAAGGGGACGCTGATATGCCTCTCTTTTTCTCCACCGTACCGACCCGTCTGCGACACATGCCTCTCTCTTGGAATTATGCTTTGCGTTTCGTGAAGATGATTTCAGATGGCTGGGATAAGACGAAGGGTAGTGCGCTGCACTGCATGCTAGTTTTTGTTTAAAAAACGGCTTACAGTGGAGGGCAAAAATGCACCCGGGGGTTAAAATCCCCGGCAGTATAGTGGAAGAAAATTTGCCAGTTCTCCTCCGGCATGCACACCATACAGTTACCCCCTTTACCGCGACATTCCAGGACCGGGCTCGAACTCACGCTTGAGAACGTACCAGCCCGGCCATTTTGACAACTCTACCGTTCTGCCAGCACAGCTACAGCCAACAGTCTTGCTTCATCGTCGTCCGCGATAAGGCGGGCATCACGAGAGGTATTTATATGGCTCGCACACTACGCGTGGCTGTATCTCATACCATTCTTACTGGGGACGTAAATAGCGCGTCCTAGGTATTAGTCACCCCCTTTCATTCCTGCCCCCCAAGCTGCTGCGCCCGCACTCACGTTGAGGTGGCGACCGACGAGCCAGTCAGCACAGCTGCCTCCCTTATTCCAGTAAAGACAGAAATCATTTCATTCTACAGGGCACCATTCCCCTCTCACAACCACAACATCTGATCCTTTTCCGCTAGCTCCGCTGCTTCCTTCTCTCCACCACTATTCCCTGCGATCCCCGTTCTCGATGTCTTGGCCTCACTCGCATTATCCTTTTCCTTCTCTTTTTCCTTTTCCTGCTCTTCAATCTCCTTGTCCTCCATCTCCTTGGCCAACCGCTTTCTCCGCACGACTCGTCCCCACACGCATTGCCCATTCACTTCCTTCGCGTCGGTCGTATTGCTCCATAGCTTTCGCCTGCGATTCGCATTCTCCATGTAGTCGCCCGTCCCTTCCACAGCTTTGATTCGCTTCTTGGCCGTCGCTTTCCAGATCACATCCCTGCCGCGTCGTCGCTTCATCCCCTTTTCCCGTTTGCGTACTTTTTCTTCACTACGTGCAAACCGCACAAAACTGCCGTCGCTTATGCGACCGCGCGTGTGTAACCTTGTAGAATACCCTCTTCGTACAATTCCTCCAAGTCCACACTAGCCGTTTGCGTCTTACTCTTGACAACCACCTCGTCGTTTGTGAGGCCCACCGGGGGGATCACAAATTGGTTCACTTGCTCGTCCCGGTAGTGGCTCGTAAACCGCATCACGTTCGCACCAGATCCCTGCGTTTTCCCTATTTGTGCCACAGCACATGCAGCGTATATATCACTTACGATAGTGAGGCATGCCGCGTGTGCTACAGTACAGCACCACGATTACGCGGGGCGGTCAGTGCTCTACAGACGGGACGCGCGGTGGTGCAGGACGAGCGGCAAGGACAGAAATGCAGGAAGGGATAAACGGCGAGGAAAACGAACTCCAGTGAGTTCGGAGTGGGGTGTGTGGGAGACGTCTCGCGGAGAGGGCACTTGTAATGCGACGGACTCGCGGTACTGGACGAAGCAAAGGCAGCCATCGACAGGTAGTGGTAAGGAAAGGACCCCGGGTGACTCGAAGGGAGCAGCGAAATAATGGCCGCAAAGACACCGCTGGACTGGAAAGGAACGGGATGCGTCCGCCGCAGTCTAGCGCGGCGGCGACTGCGGAGAGTGGATCGAGGGCCAGACTCTCTCACTCGACCGCGGGTAGTCTCGAACGCACGCTACGAAAACGGCAGCTCGAGAACAGCAGCAGTGGCAAACCTGACGTGTTGCGTGCGGTCGGCGTACGCTAGCCCTACACTGTCACTCCGCGCAAGCATGAGAGAGGCGCCCTACTCATCAAGGACATGCTACGCACGGCGAACGGCGGCGCTACGGTACAGCTCGGACGCATGTGCTGGGTTGAGAGAGTTGAGACGAGAGCGATGCGGAGCCAAAGAGCAAAGCCGATCGTGACAGAGAAGTGGGAGGACTCCCCCACGGGAAACAGAAATCGACGAGCGAATGACGAGCGGAGCTTGTCAGCCCTGGACAGATACCCCCCTACTCGCGCAGTGAACGCGGACGTTCACGCTTGAGGGGGGGGGCCGTGTAGCATAACCGCCGACTACTGCACTATATATTAGATTTAGAATTAGATCTAACGCTGTAAGGTACGGACCTTACAGCGTGCGCGCGCATACCTTACAGCGCGCGCGCAGCAACACGTGTACCCCACGTGTAGCACACGTGCGCTGTCAGCCCCGACGGCTGACAGCGTTACAGTGCGGGCCGGCCCGCACTGTCTGCAGTAAGCCGACTACAGTACAGTCCGTACTGTACTGTAGACGGTTAATTAACTTGTACGATAAATATAGGGAGCGACCGCCGGCGGGGGAGGGACCAAGCTAGGGAACCTTCCACCGACGGTCAACCACCCAGCTTACTCTACTCACACCGCCGTTCCGCGAATAGTTACCTCCGAGCGGGTAGTGGACGCGCGCGACACCGCGGCAAGCTGCGATCCGCATCCGCCCGTCAGTACCTGATCGTCAACCGGTACTGCTCCGGGGCGTCGAGGCGTCCACCCGCTCTCCTACGCGCGCGTCCCCGATGACCACGCTCTACCACCCGCTACAGGCCCGCTTCCGGTGGCGTTGGTTGGTTCAAGACCCTCGGTACGCCGATCCAGGGTCTTCCGCCGAACAAGCCGCGAGCACCCCTCCTCCGTGTGGGGGTGTTTATGCGACACCCATTCGCAAAGCAGTTTGTCGCGCCTCAGAAATCGGCTAGTGCTTTGGTGTGGATCCATTCTATCCGGTCCGCCCATCTCGAATGGTCGGCGGACCGTTGAGCCCACGAGAAAGAAGACAGAGTCTTCTGTTTCGCGTGGTTCGAACACGGGTTGTCCCCCGCGGATTTCCCCGTCGTACTGGCGGTGGTACGGGACTCTATCCCTTCGTTGAGGTCCACCCTTTCTTACCTTACGTCCTTAAATATTTCGGGTTCTCGTTTGTAGAGAATGAACACCAGCGTACGAACGCCTCCTGTATAATTGCAAACAAGAATGGGCGTGGTCCGTGTGCAACGCCGTAGGCACGGAGATGCGTGTCAATGGTGAAGGTGAAGGACTGTTGGAGATTAGGTTGGCCTGCAAAGTTGGGATGATGTGACTTCTCCATGCATTAGATGCATACTTTCAGGAGACATAAATGCCGCTGAGGAACAAGACAGTGCAGTGCTGTATCTCTAGACCGGCGAAACGCAGCAAGAATTACATTTTGATACTTTTCATCAAGTCCACAATGGGTAAGACTTGTTTGTTGCAACATACATAAGGGAACTAATATAGCGGCAGACGGTCAACTTATCAACCTTCATTCTCTACAAAACTCTTTTTGTGCTTAGGTGGGATCGAAAGGGTGCTTTGAGCAGTGGCAGATTCAAGAAGCACCCAGTCTGCGTTTCCGTAGGATTCAGAGTTGTCTTGTGGATGCCCCGTTCTTAAAAATCACGTGTCAAAATGCGTCTTTTCTAATGTCAATTCTGACAAGCGTTATCTGAATATACAAAAATATGCGAATTTTGTTTGTTTTCACTCTTGTTTTCCACGGTGGCAATTTTTCTTTGGTAGGTCGCAAAGTGTATATAGGACCGTCATTCGTTAGGAAGGAACAACAAAAAGGTGTGAACATCCTTTTCTAATTTGTGCATGCAGTGCATGTACTTACGAAACGGACAGACTCCTTCATTCTTTAAAAAGTTGGCATACAACTATACACCAGTTTCGGCCATTTCAAGCCGCCGACATCATTATCCGAGAGCACACAGAGTCCAGAAAAATATCCCCAAGTTTATCTGCAGTGTGTAACTTGCCTTCTCGATGCCACCTCTTTCTACCTACGGTGTCCTATCTTATACTACAGAGGTGGAGAGCTGGAGTCCAGAACCACTGGAGTGCCCAGGGTGCACTCATCCGCAGCCGCCACTCGAGATTTAGGCCGTTTCACTCCCGCTGTCGGCCGCCTCTGGTTTTCCCTTTCACGCCGTCTTCCGGTTCGCGGCCGTTTCCTCGAACCTCGCTCTTACACGGCCCTGCGCCTTAAGCTATCCCGCTCCTTGAAAGGCCTCCCTAACCAACGCTCTCCCCTCTCACGGACCTCCTTATTCTCCAGTGGTCGTCTGTAACACTCCCTATGTAACCAGTGAACCGCCCATCATTTCCAGATCCGACGTTTCACCCTTTCGCCAACCCTAAACCCGACAGTGTTGGGTAGTACCGATCATCCTGAAACAGCGCGCACACTTTGGATGATCCAGTCCTACAATCCGGGCGCCGGTACGCGCGTTTGCCACGTGCAGGGTTTAAATAAATTTCCAAGGCGCAACACCACAGCTCTATGCCATCTCAGATAGAGATGTGAAAAGAAAAGTAAAACATTGAATGGATGTGAAAAGGATAGATGCTGAGTTTGAAAGCAAGGGCATGGGCGATTTTACGGAGATTAGTTCTACAATTCAGTGATAGTTATGACAGTCTAGCGTCTATTGTATTGTTCAAAATAGCAACTTGGATCTTTATAAGAAGCCCGGTGTTCTGGAGGGGAAACTAAAAGGTGGGGAAAGGCATAACCACTCACTAAACCTGAGAGCCCCCATCCCGCAATCCCAAGTGCGTCCGACTTAAGAACCACTTTTTAAAGGCGACCCAACAAAGATAAGGCACTCTCTTCTGTAGCATAAACACCCCAACGACAGGGGTGTATGCTCAGTCCGCGTAAGAGGCCCTGTAGAACGCGAGAAGAACAGAAAGGCCCAGTAAGCAACGCGTGAGGAAGGACACGGGCCGGTAGCGGTGGTAGAGCGGGTCGGGTCGCGAACGCGTTAGTGTACGCGGTAGAGCGGATCGACGCCTCGACGCCCCGGCGCGGCACTGGGTGACGCTCCAGTGCCGACGGGCGGAGGCGGATCCTAGCTCACACGCCCGCGTACGCGTCCGCTACCCGTGTCCTTCTACTGTAAAACGCGAACAGAGAGAGCATGCGCGAGTTAGAGTAAGCGTTCCGGGTTAGCCGACGGTGAGGGTCTCGCCAAGCCGATGCTTGCCTTCCCTCCGCCGCCGTCGGTTCCCGTGGTTTAATATACAATTACGCGTCTGTCGCGTCTATCATACAGGGCTACAGTACAGTCCGTACTGCACTGTAGCGCGTCACAGTGCTGAGCTACCGTACTCAGCTACTGTAGCGCTGTCCATACACGTGTGCGCGCGCGCGCCGATGATACACGTGTGTGCGGGCGTCCCGACAGTCCTGACAGTACACGTGTGTGCGCGCGCCCTGACAGTCCTGATAGTACACGTGTGTGCGGGCGTCCTGACAGTCCTGACAGTACACGTGTGTGCGCGCGCCCTGACAGTCCTGACAGTACACGTGTGTGCGGGCGTCCCGACAGTCCTGACAGTACACGTGTGTGCGCGCGCGCGATCTAATTCTAAATCTAATTCTGATCTGCGCTCATGCTACACGGCCGCCGCCCCAAGAGTGAACGTCCGCGTTCACCCTGGGCTTGAGGCGGATGCATCCTGACTGTCCTGTCCCTTTTCGCCCCCGTGTTTTACCGTCGCCGTCCAAGTCCGCTCTCGTGACCCCTTTTCCTTTCGAGCTCGGTGCCTTTCGCTCCCCGCTAGTCGCACACGGCGGTCCTTCGTGTCCCGCCCGCCCCGTTTTTGGGCGTTGCGTCCCCCCGGCCCTCGCGTTGTCGCGTTTCGTTTCTTGCCGCCCCGGGTCGTTCTTCTTACCATCTTCTTCGCGTCTCTTCCCGCGCTGCCCTTGCTGTACTTACGTCGGTGCATCGGGTCGCGGGGTACCTCGTCATGAACGCCTACCCGCCGGAGGGTCCGTCGCCGACGTCGCTTGTCGACCCCGCCGTTGAACCGGCTGAGCAGGGGGCTCCTGTTGTCGAGATCCCCGCTGCGGACGGTCCGGGTTCGTCGAACGCGCCACCCGGCATGCGTATGGCGGGCGGCGCGACGACCCGCGCCGCCTCAGCTCCCGCTTCTCCGTTCCAAAAGCGTCGCTCATCTACAGTTTCCGTCGAGTTGGTGCCTCCGCCGCGGGCCCCCGTGAGGCCGGCCGTGGCGTTCCGCCCGGCGTCCGCTGGTGTCTATGCCCGCCGCGCCGCCCCTGCGACCGGGGCGAGTGAAGCCGCCGCCCTTCTTCCGTTGGCGGTGGTGCGTGACGCGGGGGGCGCGTCCCCACCCTACCAGCCTACTGTAGGCTCGCTTGGCACGGACGGCAGTTGCGGATGGCCGCCGGTGCAGGGGGGGGCGGCTCGCCCCGCGGTCGAAGCGGGCGTGGAGGAGCGGCCCTCCGCTACGCAGTGGCTCGGGTCTCCGTCGTCAGAGGCCCCTCTTCTCGGTACTCGCGAACTACGGTACCCCTGGCGGCGCCGTGCTCGCGCAGGAGTTACCGTCGAGGAGTTGGCTGCTCGTGCCTGGCTTCGTCCCGACCTTGCCCGCGTGCTCAAGGTGTACAACGCTGGTGGGCTGGAGGAGGCGTCCTCGGTCCTACACCGTCTGATGACCGAGGGCGGCGGGTCGGACTACCAGCTCCCGGATGACCTGCCCGGCGACGGCACCTTCGCCTACAGTACTGCGGAAGTGGAATACGTGGACCGAATGGGATGGTTCCTATTCGGTCCCGGACAGGACGGCTCACGTCGCTTCGTCCTGCCCGAGGTGACGGGGCTGTACGTATTCCCCCGTCCCTACGTTCACTCGAAGCCGCGCGTGGCATTGCAGAAGTCCTCTTGTTCCCTGATGCGTCTCCACGGGGTGGGATTCGCGCACCACGACTGGTCTGCCTATCGGCATCCGGACGAGGCGGACGGCCGTATTATTCTTTCCGCGGCCTTCGCGTCGGGCTTGTCGTCGGGGGACTTCCTGGTCCTCCCCCTGGACGTCAGGGAGAGCTTCCCCTCGTTAGGGGTTCATCCCCTCCTGCCACCCGTCTTGAAGCATTTTGGCTTCGCGTGTGCGGACTCTCAACACCCAGCCCGCTCGCGACTCGCGTACAATTGTCAGCGTGAGTGGGCTTGGTCCGTGTGTTGCGCCTTCATGGCGGAGGTACACGTTAACGCGCGAGTGTTCCTCAAACCGCTTCAAACCGTCACCCACTTCGAGCGACTCGTGACAAGCCTTCCCGATGCGTCGGTGCATCCCTCCGAGCGAGGCTCGTCGCATGTCCCGTGGACATTCGAGCAGGCTGTCGGGCTAATGATCCGCGCGGGTGACGTCAGCGCACAGCACCGCAGATCCTGGATGGATTACACCACTGGTGTCCGGAGTTCCTTTCTCACGTACAACCCGACTGCCGACGTTTTCGTGGCGCGTCCTTCCCCGATCTCGCCGGTCGTCGGCAGCACCGGCAAGCGGGGGGGAGTTGGTTCCGAGAGCCGGCGTGGTCGGCGTAAGCGTTACCGAGACCTAGACGCGGTGGGCGCTGCTCCCATTGACGTGGGGTCAACCCCTTTCCGGGCGGCATCGGTTGCCAACCCACGCGACTATACAGGGGGAGCGTCCCGCCCTGTGCCTGTCCTGCCGGTCCCCCCTCTGGACGCCGCGGAGGAGGGGACAGCGATCGGGGGTCTCGTACGCGATGTCGTACTGTCCCAAAGCGAGCTTGCAGCCATCCCCGAGCTGACGCGTGCCCTGGGGTCGGTGGGTCGTCGTACCTGGACCGTGGGCTCGTTGATTGCCACCCTGGGAAGTTGGTTCGTTGCCCGAAATGACGAGGCGCGGCGGCTTCAGGACGACCTCGGTGTACAGACGTCGAAGCTGCAGCGCGTAAATCGCGAGCTGATGTCCTTGCGCGAGGTGTCCGAGCGCCAGACAGGGGCATACGAACGCGTACTGTACGACCGCGACCGCTACCGACGTGAGCGGGACGGCTTGCGTTCCGCCCGATCCGCAGTGGCGCCTCAGGTCCACGCTCCTGACCGCGTTCTGGCTCCTCCGGCGGTCCGCGATCCTTACGCGAATTATGGGACCGACTCGCCCCCAACCGGCGGCCTGGCTCCGGGCGACTCCGCCGTGCGTACGGGCGGTCCCACGGCGCGCCTCGCGCTGCTCAGCCTAGCATCGATGGCCACGGAGGTCCGGCGATACCCGGGGTACTGTCCTCTGGGCCACTATGGTCCGGAATCTACAGTGCCGTCTAATGACGCTAGTCGCTAGCGTCGCGGCCCCCCCTCTTCTTGCGTCGGCGAGCGCGCGAGCGTGGCGGTGCGTACAATAAAACGTCGGGGAGGAGTCGTCTCCCCCCCGCCTTCGCACCCCGAGCGGGATTCCGCGCGGTCGCGTCCCTTCGCGTGGCTGAGCTCGTCCCCTCAGAGGTCGTCCTGTACTTGTCGTGGGCTGCGCGTCTGTGTCGTCTGACCGAGGCGCGGGCGTGGTTCGCTTCGCCGCGGCCGTGGTGACTCTAATTTTTTGCGTTACGGCCTTATCGAGTCCCCCGTGCATCGCGGGGGTGCCTTGCGCGCGGTCCTCTGATACACGTTCTCCTCTCCGCGCCATCGGGAAGGGCGGCAGGAAGTGTACGGGGTCGCTATCCGAGGTCGCCTATCGCGTTACGCCTGTTCTCCGGCCGCGGTGACAGCGCGCACGCGGTGGCGGAGGCGTGCAGCGCCGCGGCTGACCGGCGGAGGCGCTCTGTGGTATGCGCGTCCGCGCGTTGCCGCGTGGCGACGACGCGATGATTTCGTCGACGTTAATTGCGCGATGAAGCTCTCGGCGCGTATGAGCGGGCGAGGCGAAGCGCGGAATCTTCGTCGTAGTTCGCCCCGTGCGGCGTGCGCGGGGGCCGCCATCGCGATGGGGCAGGGGGAGGCCGGTGCCGACGCTCTTACCCTTCCCCATCTCGTGCAACGTGGTTCGTACCCCACCGAAGGGCAACGCGTCGCACACGCTGCTTTTCGCTGTCCGATTGCGTGTCGCTCCCCCACCCGTCCTGTCGGTCGCCTGCGCACGTGCACACGTGCGCATTGCTTCACTGTAAATTACTCCCCTTTTTTTGATTATTTCCGGGGCGGCGGCGGATCGTTGCTGAGGCCGCGGTGCGCATGATTTGGCGTACAGTGTCTCCCCCGAATGTATTTCATCGATTATTTTTGGGGGCGCCGCCGGTGATTGACAGTAGTGTCTGCGGCGGGCGGCGGTGCCTTCTCGGTATATTGCTCTCAGGGTACAGTGGTTGGTGTTCGTCCAGCCCCTTTCCCTTTCTGCTTTCGCATAGCTTTGCGTCTCCGCGCGGGTCCCTGTGGCGAATTCTTACGCGTGTTAGGCCCCCAACTGGGACTTACTTTTCCGTCCATGTTCTCACACGCGTGTGACGCAAACCTTCGGCACCGACGGCCGTGGGTCCTCGATCGAGGCGTCTTCCTGGCCCGAGAGAGCGTGGATAATCGCGGTATTCCGCTAATAGGGCAACATGTTACCCCGCCTTCGTTTCGTATTCTTATTTTCAAGGCGGCGGGTCTCTGCCGGCTTTTGGTACCGTTCGGCCTTTTTGCGTCGCGTGACCGGGCCCGTTTGTCCATACCCTTCTGTCGACTCGCGATGTCTTGTGTCTCTCTGCATTTGCAACACCTGTCCTTTCGTACGCGTAACGTGATTCTAACCGCGAGGGGCTAGTTTAGCCGTAAAGTAGCGGTTGAGGGCCCTCTCCTTAACAGTGAACGTCCGCGTTCACCTCCGAGGAGAGGTCTCGCCCTGTACGCGTCCGGAGTCGCTGAGCGTAGCGCGACACTAGCTCCTCCGGCACGTGGGTTCTCGCGGTCCAGGTGGGCGTGTTGTAATCCGCCCACTTGATGAGAAACTCGATAGTTCCGTCTTCCATCACGCGATGTTTCAGTAGCCGTTCGACGGCGTACCGTGTGCCCTCGGTGACCTTGTCAGCAAGGTCACCCGGGGTGGTAGTACTTGCGCGTGGCGCGTTTGCAGGGGGCGGCGCGTACACGCAGCGGTCTGCGGAGACGCGCTCCGTCACCCCATCACGATCGATCGTGATCGTGCGTCGGTCGTTAGCCAAGATGCGGTATGGTCCAACGGCCGGTGACGCGAGCTTGTTCGACGTCTTTGACCCGTCGGTGGGGTTGAGATACGCGTAGTCACCGGGCTTGAGGCGCGCGTTGATCCTTCGAACGCGTTTATCGAAGTCGCGTTTGTAACGTGCCTGCGTACGGTGCAGGCTTCCGTAGGCCTTCTGTATTGTCGCGTCGAGGGTCTTGAGGAGCTCTGCCCGGTGCGTCCCCCTATCCGGAGGGGGAGCGTCCCCGTCGACTCTGCGGAGAGAGAACTCCGGCGGGGGTCTGCTAAGCACGAGCTCGAAAGGTGTCGTACGCGTAGTTCGGTGTACGTGGGAGTTGTACGCGTAAGTCAACGGCCCCACGTACACGTCCCAATCGTCCTGATGTTCGTTCACGTAGTTACGAAGCATTGACGCGATCGTCCGGTTGTAGCGTTTAACCTGCCCGTTCGTCTGGGGATGGTACGCGGAGGTGTACATGTTGGTTATCCCCAGGACGCGGCACACACTCTGGAAGAACTTCGCGTTAAATTGCGGACCGTTGTCCGATAATAGCGAACGCGGCACGCCATACTTGAAGACCCACGCGTCGCAGAACGCGATCGCGACCGTATACGCGGTGATGGTTCGAAGCGCGACGACTTGTGTGAGCTTCGTGAAGCGGTCCGTTATGACCAGGAGGAATCGTTTCCCTGCCTTGGTCTTCGGGAGTGGTCCCAGGATGTCTATCGCGAGACTCTCCAGCGGACGCGTTGCGGGGAACAGTCTCAATCGGTTGAGATGTTTCCGTAGTTTAACGCGATTCATCGCGCAGGTACGGCACCCTCGCACGGTAGACGCGACGTCCGCGGCCAGATGTGGGCAATAATATTCGCGACGGAGCGTTTGGTACATGCGGTTCTGCCCCGGGTGTCCCGCGATGGCCGGGTTGTGGCAGAGCCGCAGCAAGCGAGCACGTAAGGTCCGAGGCACCACCACCTGAACGATGTCAGGGTCGAAGGGGTGTCTGCGTCTCAGCACCCCTTGGTGGTCCTCGAAGAACGCGGAGTCCTTGGACTCAGACTGTCTTGCTAATACCGTTTGGCAGAAGTCGTCAACGCGTTGCTCCTCGGATATCTCCTCTATCGTAAGAGGGGCCGGCAGGTCGTCCTGCGGTGGGGCGACCAGGGAGTCAGACGCGTCCGCTTCGTTGCCTTCTACGCGTTCTATATCGATCGCGTCAAATTCTTCGGTCTCCTCCCACAGCGTGTGGGGTCCTTCTAGAGCCGGGGCTTCGTCATTGCCCCTTGGCTCGTCGCGTGCTCGGGCACGCGTTCTTCTTTGCGTCTCGGTGTGCTTCCGCGTAGTGACGAGCACCTGGACGGTCTTGTGGTCACACTTCACGGTGCAGACGTGATCCACGAGCTCGTCCGAGACGTCGCGTACTGTAGTGCCCGCGTCGAAGGTGGGAATGTCGTCATCCACCTCGACGACTGGTCGAGGGTCGTCGGCGACCCTCGGCGAGATGAGACGCGATAACGCGTCCGGAACCTGATGCACGCGTCCGGGGCGGTACTGAATGGTGAAGTCGTATTCAGCCAGACGTAGCCGCCAACGTGTGAGTCTTCCGGAACTTTCGGTGAGGGACATGAGCCACCTCAACGCGTCGTGATCCGTACGGACGGTGAACTTGGTGCCTTCTACGTACGGTCGTAGTGTGCGGACGGCCCACACTACGGCGAAACACTCGCGTTCAGTCGCGCTGTAGTTCCTCTCGCTGTCGTTCAGCGAGTAGGACCAGTAGCCGACGGGGCGCCAGTCGTTGGACCCGTCGTGCTCCTGCAACAGCGTGCAGCCAAGCTGATACGCGCTCGCGTCCGTATCTATCATGTACGGTCGTCCATACCGCGGAAGCGCAAGTATAGGTGGGGCGATCATCCGCGACTTGAGATCCTCGAACGCGTGTAGTTGCGACTCGGTGGGATGGTCGAAGTCGGGGTCGACATCCTTACGCGTCATATCCGTCAGTGGACGGGCGATTTTCGCGAATCCCTTGACGAAGCGACGGTAGATGTTGCACGCCCCGAGGAACGAGCGCACCTGCTTCAGCGTCCTCGGGAACGTGAACGTCCCGAACGCGTCGGCTGCGGTCTCCGCGACGCTGAGCTTACCTGGGGATATAACGTGCCCCAGGTAATGGACCTTGGGCTGAAAGAAGCTACACTTCTTGAGCTTGAGGGAGATGCCGGCGCTCCCCAACAGGCTCAAGACAGTGTCGAGGTGTTTGGCGTGCTTGTCGTGCGTACGCAAAAAGACGATGACATCATCCAAATAGACGAGGCAGATCTGCCAACGGACGCCTGAGAGGATGATGTCGAGCGCGCGCTGAAAGCTGGCCGGTGCCCCTTTCAGCCCAAACGGCATCCGTAGGTGGCGAAAAGTACCCATGTGCGTGGTGAACGTCGTCTTGTCACGGTCCTCCGGCGCGACTGGTATCTGCTAGTAGCCGGAGTTGCAGTCCAACGTCGTGAAGACTGCCGCGTCGCCCAGCGAATCTATACAATCGTCCATACGCGGCAGCGGATACGAATCCGCTAGCGTCTTCGCGTTCACGCGTCGGTAGTCCACGCAGAACCGAAGGGTTCCGTCCTTCTTTGGAACTAGGACTACCGGAGAGGCCCACTCGGTGCTGGCGGGTTCGATGACTCCCGCATTCAGCATCTTGTGGACCTCTTTCGCGACCATTTCGCGCATCGCGGGCCCTTTCCGATAGGGCATCGAGCGGATGGGCTTCGTGCCTGGCTCGAGGGGGATACGGTGTTCCGTCGCTCGGATTGTTCCGAGCGTACCGTCCCGCAAGCCCGAGTGCTTGCGTAGCATCTCGAGGACTTGTCCGCGTAACCTGCCATCACTGATGTATGACAAATCCACTCCCTTTTCCTAATCCGTGGCGGGATTTTTGGGATCCTTATCTGGTACGCGTACAGTGCCCTCCGTCGGCGAGGGGTACTCCGCGGATCGTACCTCCGCGTTTGCGATCACCTCCTCGGCGGAGCTTGGTCGGCCAGCTCCTACCTCACCGACTTGGTCGTCCAAGTCGGTAAGGTGCAACGCGTGCGCGATCTCCTCCGCGACCCGGCGCTCGGGCGTTAGGATCGCAAGGGGGTTTCGTTTCGCGTAGCCAACGACGGTGTGCTTTGGTAGCCGCCTTGTGCAACGCGAAAAAATCGCGACGACGGCCTCGAAGGTCTGGTGCGGTAGGACCTCGGCTACGCCGTTGGTCAACCTCACCCCGAGGCGGTGCTGAAGCGACGGCTTTGGCTCCAAGAAGACGAGCCCTTTCCCCGCGGTCGTTACCCGTACGCGAGCTTGTGACATCGCGGGGATGGTAACCCAGCGGGCAATACGGATCGCCTGCGGGGCTTCTTCGCGTACGTCAGCTCGGCTCGTCTGACGGCCTTGTCGTCTGGTCGGGGGAGACGGCTGCCCCCTCCCGTCGACAATGGCAATGGAGCCACCTTGACGGAGGTCGAGCTTCTGCGCGTCGACATCGATACGACGCACGTGCGCTTCAATGAACGCGGTCCCAAGGAGAACGGGAACCTCGAGCTGGTCCGCGACTACGAATGGAACCCGGAACGTCGTGTTTCGGATCCGGACGGCCAGCCGGGCAACCACGCTAAGCTTGAGCGGGTTGCTATTCGCGCCTGCCAGCCGTGGCAGAGGCGCGTCGCGTATTACGTAACGCGTCCAGTCGGAAGGAAGGTCGGCCTTCCTCACCAGATAGTATCCCGAGCACGTATCAACGGCGATAGTGTGAGGCTTGAACGCGTTGTCCTCCGTGGCTATCGAGCCGAGGACATTATATATCTTCGACGTCATCAAGCAGATGACGCCGTCGACAACCTTCGGCGCGGTCCGATTCGCGAGGTCGTTTCGCCTGGGGCGTCGGCGACGGCTCTTTCCGCGTTTACGCGCCCTTCTTCCTTGGTCGCGGGACGTCTGTTGTTCGTTGACGTCCGCATGACAAGTCGCGTCCTTGGGCGGTTCGCGGTCCTCCCGCAGCTTAGAGCCTACGGGGGGCTCCGGGGGTTTCTTCTCGGGCGTCGGGCATACGGAAGCCACGACGTCCCTTATTCCCTGCGCCAGAATCACGCGGGTTTCGGCGTCTTCGCGTAGGGGAGTGGGGGATATTATCGGTAAATATCCCCCGTGCCCTTGTCGGGCTCGCGGTGACGGGTCGATGGGATATGGAGAAGACGGCTCACGCGACCGCGCGAACGTAACCGTCTTTACGCGTTTTTTGAGCTACCGAAGCTATCGGAGCTAAGCGCGTCGCTATCGATAGCTGGCGCGCCTCCGCGTCCCTCGACGAGTGGGGGCGCGGGCGTGGTCCATCTCGGTCTCGCGGCTTCGTCGAAGTATTCGGATACTTCGAGGCCTTGATTCACCACGTCCGGACGTTGCAGAATTTGCGGGGCCGCGGGTGCCGGATCTCCTTCGCGTTCCCCCCTGGGCAGGGCATGCGTATCCTCTGCCCAGTCCTGGAGGTACATTATCGCGTTCTGTACCCCTGGCGGGAGTCGGGAACGGTCCCGGTCTCCCCTTCCGTCCTGACGCGGATATCGCGTGTCCGCCTGGCGGAAGTTGCGTCTCCCGCGTTGGTCGAGTTCGTTACGACGGTACCCGCCACCGCGGGGCGGGAAGCGGGCGCCCGCACCCGCTCGACTCGGGTACCCTTGACGCGGAAATCGGTCCTCGCGAACCGATTGCTGGAGGAGGTTGCGCATCCCAGGACGCGTCTCCATCTGGTACTTGTAATTCCTGTACGCGGTGAACATCCGTTGCTCGGGCGACAGGAATGGACACGCGTACATGGCATGCCCGTACGTACGGCATAGCCAACAGACGTACGCGCTATCGTCTGTGGATGCGAAAGATGCCGCGTGACGCGTCTCCTCTTCGGTTAACTTGGGGACGCTTGCCGATATGCGATCCCCTCCTTGACGCGAAATGTCCAGCTCCTGCACCTTGTGGTCCGTACCACTTGGCAGGCGCGGAGTATGCGCGAACGCGGTGGCGAAGCTTCCGGTCGACCGCGTTGACGCCGGTGTGGGAGGTCGACCTCCACCTTGCTCCATGCCTCGCGCGATGAGGACAGGGTCGGCCTGCCACTCATCTTCTCCAATATGGAGGGCTGTCGCGGGTGAACTTGTCGCGTTCGACCTCGATGGTCGACCCGCTCTCCCTGCCGGTTTCGGATCCGGCAGGGGTAGGCCGCGACGCGCGCGGAAGGTAGTACCTTCCGCCGTCGCTATACGGCGGATGCTTTAGAGGTCTGTCTTCTGCGATCCGGGCAGTCGTTGCACCGTCTCAGCCACGGCGGCTCGGGTCGCCGGGGCTAGTCCGCGCACGAAATAATGCGCGAGTGCTTGTTCGGTGAACACCGCGGTGCATCGGAACGCGGCGGACTCCAATCGATCTGCGTACGCGTTCTCCGTCTCGTGGGGTTGCTGTCGCGGTCGCGACTGTATCATACGCTTCACCTAACACGTCGTCCGTGAGGTAGCGTTTGATGAACTGGTTGACGAGGCCAGGCCAGCGTACGTCGTCGTGAAGCTGGCCAGCGCGTAGTCCGCGCATGGTGTAACTCGTATACAATCTTTCCGCGTCGCGTTCAAGAAAATGCGCGAAGACGCGGACGGCAACACCTTCGGTTAGGTGTTGCGCGTTGAAGGTGAGACGTATATCCTTCAAGAACGGTAGTAACTGAATCGCTTCAGTGCCGTCGAAGCTGCGCATCGTGGGTCGAGTCCCACGACAGCGCTGGACGTACTTCGCGATCCGTCCCGCGTCTCCCGAGGTAACGAGCCTTGACGTATTGTCTAACCGATACATGCGGTAGTTCGCGACATCGCTGAACTCCTGTATCATGGTATGGACGGGCTCAACCCCGGGTGCCGCGGGTCCCAACGTCCCGAAAGGGGTGACGGGCAGCGTTCGGATATCGACCGGACCGGGATGCGCGGTGAGGTCCACCGGCTGGTAGCCGCCCCAGCGAGGATCGAAAGAGAGAATCGGTTCTCTTGATCCGCGGGCGGCTCCTCCACGGTCCTGGTCGTCCGCGTACGGTACGCGTCTCATCCCCCGTATGTCTCCAGCGACATACGGGAGGGCTTGGGTTTCGGACGCAACATTCGCGTCCATTGGTGGTCTTGGGCCATCCGCGTACCGACTAGATCCGGCACCCGTCGGTTGGAACTCCGGTGCGTCTGACGCGATCGGGGGAACAGTGGCACCGGGCCCCCTCGCAGGAGCCCCGGGCGACCTGTTGGTCGGGGTCTGTTCCACCTCGCGAGCGCGTCTCCGCGTCGAGTTGAGTTCCGCGGCCATATGGGCAAACGCGTGTATTTGCTCCGCCGACGGGAAGGGTTGTGCGTCGGGTCGTCTTGATGAGGCCGACCTCTCAGGGCGGCCTTCCCTGTCCTCGACAAGGGAATCGAGACGCAAATCCTCGACGAGCGCTAGCCGACTCTGTAGCTGGTCGACTAGCGCTCGGAGATTCTCCAAGGATTGGGAGACGCGGTCAAACCTTCCTTCGCGAAGCGAGCGTAGCTCTTCCATACAGCGCGTATATACCGCGTCCGAGACGTCAATTCGAAGCGAGGTCCGGACGTCCTCGATGTATTCCGCGATCCTGTCATACATCGCGCGAGCGCGTCCTTCTGAAAACCCAGGCGACGGTTCGCGGTCGGTAGGACCTGCGGCGCCGCCGCCGAAGGGGGCGCGCAGCGCGCCTGACTCGGAGGCGCGGCGCGCGGTTGACTCCATATTCGCCGGTTCCGTCTGAATCGAGTTGGCGGTTCCTTCTTCCATTTCGACGCGCGCGGACGCGGATTCGAACGATATTCTTCTCGCGATAATCGCGTGGCCTTCTAGGTCGGAAGACCACTGTAGCACAAACACCCCAACGACAGGGTTGTATGCTCAGTCCGCGTAAGAGGCCCTGTAGAACGCGAGAAGAACAGAAAGGACCAGTAAGCAACGCGTGAGGAAGGACACGGGCCGGTAGCGGTGGTAGAGCGGGTCGGGTCGCGAACGCGTTAGTGTACGCGGTAGAGCGGATCGACGCCTCGACGCCCCGGCGCGGCACTGGGTGACGCTCCAGTGCCGACGGGCGGAGGCGGATCCTAGCTCACACGCCCGCGTACGCGTCCGCTACCCGTGTCCTTCTACTCTAAAACGCGAACAGAGAGAGCGTGCGCGAGTTAGAGTAAGCGTTCCGGGTTAGCCGACGGTGAGGGTCTCGCCAAGCCGATGCTTGCCTTCCCTCCGCCGCCGTCGGTTCCCGTGGTTTAATATACAATTACGCGTCTGTCGCGTCTATCATACAGGGCTACAGTACAGTCCGTACTGCACTGTAGCGCGTTACAGTGCTGAGCTACCGTACTCAGCTACTGTAGCGCTGTCCATACACGTGTGCGCGCGCGCGCCGATGATACACGTGTGTGCGGGCGTCCCGACAGTCCTGACAGTACACGTGTGTGCGCGCGCCCTGACAGTCCTGACAGTACACGTGTGTGCGGGCGTCCCGACAGTCCTGACAGTACACGTGTGTGCGCGCGCCCTGACAGTCCTGACAGTACACGTGTGTGCGGGCGTCCCGACAGTCCTGACAGTACACGTGTGTGCGCGCGCGCGATCTAATTCTAAATCTAATTCTGATCTGCGCTCATGCTACATCTTCTACTCATTAACGATGTGTACCGCTAAATTAGTTTTCATTCGAAGACAAGAGAGTTTTTATTTTTGGGAGATTCTGTGATTGGGGGGGTGACAGCTTGCAGAATTAGACAATCGGGGGCATGACAGGGGAAAAGGTGGATGGCATGGAGGGTGAATAGGAAGGCGGTGGACGGCTCCGTAGGTGATTTTCATATGTCACCATCGTTTCCAATCACAACGGAAAATGTCGCATTTTAGTCAGCAGAATCACCCCTTAAGCCGTGAAGGACAATGAAGAATCACCCTGTAATCCCACGTTGTCACCCTATCCGCGAACGACCTGCTCCTGGTCTCGCTAATCTCTTTACTTCTGCCTGATTCACCCTGCATTCTGCTCTGCATTCCCCCACGTCACCGTAAGGACGCTGCTGAAACCAGACAACCATGTGGCCCCTAGCAGTCCCAGACCTACCGAAAACGACTGTGCAGGCCCTCCGTCACTTCAATGTTGTGGAGGAAAATGCTACGACCCTTCTACACCTGTTTTGCTTCACGGGAGCGACTGCCCCGATATCAGCTGTTCGAAAAGCTTTCCGCCGTCTCGCTGCCTTGGTTCACCCGGACATCTGCCGCGACGATCCCCGAGGGGCGACTCGAAGAATGCGTACATTGACTAGGGCAATGGAAATGGTAGAAAACCTCGTTGCCGTTGCTGTTAACGAGAAAGACATCTATCACGACAGAGATTTCGTCTTGCGGGGTCGTCTTAAGTTTTTGCTCTCTGAAACAATCTGGGAGCAGGAGTTGCGGGTCTTCGAGAGACGTGCCGAAGAGATCCGTAAGCGCAAAGAAGCTCCAACTACCGCGCGCAATCTTACGCCAAACTCCACAAATGAGCATGCTCGCGCAGCTGCTCAACAGCAGAGGGAGAAGGAGGAGCGGCAAGAGGCTACCGCTCGGAGGGTGCGTGATGCACGCGCACGTGAAGAAAGGGCGCGTACAGCTCCTGAGATGGCAGAGCGCGAGGACGGGGAGCGTCAAAGGGCAGATCACGAGCGCGAGGAGATCCATCGCGAAGGGAGTGAGAGCAAATGGCAGGAAAGCGCAGAGAAAGGGCGTACTGAACATGCGCGTGGGGAGCGTTAGGGATCGGAGCAGGAACGGTAAAGCCGGGGAGAAGGGGAGGAAGGAAGCGGTGAGGTCTCAAGCGATGGTATTTCGCCTGTTGTAAAGCCAGGCCGTGGGGGCGTGGATGGTGATGATGCTCCTCAATCTTGCGAGAAAGACGCTCCGGAGCCTCCTCAAACGTATGAGGAGACTGGGGGAGGTTGCGGTGATTGGTGGTCTACTGCATACGCAGATGAAGACGAGGATGGCCCTGATAGTGAGAGTGGAAGCGAAGAAAGGGACAAAGATGCGTACTATTCCCCTGCAAATTACGTCATTGGAGATGCTGACGATGCCGTTATTGCCAGGCTCGCAGGACTGAGTGAGGACATGGAGGACGAAGCCCAGTCGAGTGGTGACACGGATTTAATGCGAGGAGAGAGTGGTGACACTTCCGCAAGTGGACGCGCGGGGGGGGGCCAATTTTCCGCGACGCCAAGAAATACCGCGCGCGGGAAAAAATCTGCAGGTAGCAAAGACTCTGCTCTGGACCGAAAACGTTCTGAACAGAAGCGTGCCTCTAAATACCGCACGATGCAACGTGCGAAGCTTGCCCTCAAGGCCGAGCAAGTGGGAGCGCGTACATGGAAGCCGCGCCGATGTGTCGGGATTATCCCGGAGCTTGGCATGCAACTGGAGTTTCGCTGGCAATGTGAGCAATTGATTCGAGCATACACGGATTATGTAGGGGTTCAGATCGGGGTAAACAACTCCCAAACGTGGGAAAGAGTGAGAATGAAATGCCGCAACACGACATGCCATGCTTCAATTGTGTTCCATTGGCAGCCTCGCTCAGGTCTTTGGAAACTAAACAGGTTTACGGAGCATTCCAACGAATGCAGCGGGCAACATGTGAGCGGAGAAGAGGAACAGCAAGGGAGTAGGAGGCGAGGGCACTGCATGCCAGCATATACTCCCTTGCAGGTTAACCTGCAAGGGATTATATGCCGGCATCGCTCTGAATGGCACGAGCAATTGCTCGTGCCATTCAGAGCGAGGCTACGAGCAATCCAAACATCTGGGCGAAAACTATCGCTGCGCTGGTAAGGGCAAAGCAAATTTACAAGCGCCAACCGCCGGATAGCCACTATCGCTCCGTACGTGTCGAGCTGTTGCGACATATGGACGCATCTCGGGCTGTCGATATGGCAAGCATGGAGGGGTATGCTGAATTGCTGCGCAACTGTGGGCACACCGTTCGTATCTTCATTATTGACGGTTCGGAGATGAAGCAGCAGAGAATCCGGTCTGCCAAGCACATCTTCAAACAGTGCAAGAAGGCGAAAAACATCCCAGAGGACGCCAAATTCAACGAAGAGGTGATTGACATGTCGGATATTGCAGAAGACGGTCGCTACTACGGTGGGCTCTTATTCGTGCCGAGCGTTGCTGCTCGTTATTGTGCTCTTGGGCGTAGGACGGCAGCAGCCGATGCGGCTCACTGTGACGGGGTGGGACCGCAATCGTACGGGACTACATTCGAGGTTGTAACGTACGACACGAACATGCACCTCCTGCCACTGGTGTTTGCCCACTTCGTTGGAGCTGAGAGTTACGAGTACTGGAGAACCGTCTTTGAGGCATACAAGGAGATACCCGGGTTCGAACGTCGCAGAACGCACCGCCATCGTTGACCAAGAGAAGAGCATCGACAAGGCGTGTAAAGAAGTTTTCAATGAGGCAAAGATGTTCTTGGACCCCCTACACGTACGCCAAAACATGGGAGTTAAGCTTGGGGCTACAAAGGCAATTGGGTTGTCTCTATACGAATGGGCGCTGCATGAACCATTCAGACGGGCAGTGAATGCCATCGTGGCTGAGTACACAGAGGCGCAGAAGCAATATCTGGGCAATTGCAACCGTCCGAGCTTTACAACGCTTACTCGCGGTTGGAGGACACAATCATCACCTCCAAAGGGGCGGAAAGTCAAATGAGCGCCTCTTTGCGAAACCACATTCGCTCTGTTGCACCGCAAAAGATGATTAACAAAGTGGTTTTGACGCAACGGTGCGGATTCCTCAAACGCCAATCTGCTTCACAGTCATGTACAAGTCCAGTACCCCCGGCCATCGAGAATAAGATTGCTACTTTGATTTAACGGTCCCGATGGTATCAGGAAACAGTTTCCTTTGTGGATGGAACTGCGCAAATGGAAGCAACTGTGACAAGCTGCACAGATGGAGCACTACAGCGTCGGGTACGTTTGTCGGATGTGCGGCAAAAGCCGCCGGTTTGCTGCGGGTATTCGTCTAAAGAGTGTCTCCATGCCACTCTAAAGTTTAGAGTGCTTTCTATTCGGTTTTACGGTAAAACTTTTACCTTTAAACTTTAAAGGTAAAAGTTTTAAAAAGAGTCAACCTACAAAAAAAAAAAAAAAATGGATACCGCGGACATCAAAGTTGAAAAGATATAAAATTCACTCGTTTTTATGTTATGGTAACGCTTGGTCGGATAGACACTAGTTTTTGAATTTTTCTGAAGTTGAATCGAATAGAAAGCACTCCGCGTAATGTTTCTATGCTACTGTTGTAAAATTTGCTCTGGGAAAAATGCTGTATCCCAACTTTTTCTTTGGACCACACTTATGTGCTCCAACGAGTTGGTTTTCGCTAGAATCGACGAGCAAGTGCTTTACCAGTGGTGATGGCCTTCCAGTTGCAAAAACAGAAGTGAAATGGCGCATTGCGTTGTCTAGAAAAAATAAAATGACTTCTGTCCTCATATGAGGACGAACAGTCCGATACTACTACTAGACATTAGACATATATGAAAACGGCCAGGAAGAACATGCAATTCTCATAAATCTCTTTCTGGCCCCAAGGCAGAAGTCAAGTGCGGCGGCGGGGAAGCTTTTTCCTTCTTGTCGAGTGCGCTAGTCGGAAAAAATTTAACTCAAAAAGTGTCCTCATATGAGAACAACGGTCCGGTAGAACTTAGCTAAAAGTTCTTAACACGTTCTTACCCTCACAACCTTGGGCGCGTACACAGTGTACGAATATGCAGGCTCAGGGATGTAAGCCCTGTGTCAAAAAAGATGCGTGACGTAACCATCACGACACGTAGTTTATCTCGCCGCATGCCCGTGATTGTTTTCCGTACGAATATTTTCACCAGCGCTCAATCCGTGCACATGGGCGTCATCATGACCGTGTTCGCAATCATGATGCTCATGCTGACCACTCCGGCCCAACAGCGGCACATCATGACCATGGTGAGCGTGCTCTAGGCTGGAATGACTCACGCCATGCGCTTGATGATGGTGGTGATGGTGATGCGAAAACATGAAAAATGTCAAGAGCGCCAGGACGATAAGTGCGACTCCCAGAATACACCTCTCATGATGTCGAACCTTAGCAAAACCGAGCGTCTTGGACCCTGCATAACTGACGGCGACGAGGACCATCATCACTCCTGCTGACGCCAGGAGCATAGTGACGCCCGCAGCCATGACGGTGGACACAGACAACGGCGGGGCGAGAAACGCGATGAGGACCGGCATGCTTCCCACGCAAGGCGACACGGCTGTTAGCAGCAGCAGCGAGCCTGCGGCTGCGCGGTGAACGGCGGGCGGGTCAGTGGGCCGGGCAGAGGTTGACACTACGGGGGCGGAGCCGTTGGCACCTGGTTCGCAGCAAGACTCGCGGCGGCGGGCGATGAAGTAGGTGTAGAGATAGTACAGGCCGAAGACGAAGAGCGAGAGGCTGGAGAGGAAGCGGTAGGCATCTTCGGAGAAGAAGCTGCCGGAGAGCTCGGAGATAGCGAGGGTGAGGAGCAGAGTGTTCAGGACGTGGCCGAGGGCGCCCAGGAAAGCTGTGAGGGATGAAGGGGTTAGTACGAGTGGAGAGGTGAGGATGTGTGGGGGATGGACGTACTCAAGCCGAGGATGGAGGTGAGGTTCCAGCCGTGAGCGCGGCCCACGAGCGAGTAGGGCAGCCAGTGGTTGGGGAGGGACATGTGGGAGGCGGCGACCGCGGCGATCACGGCGAGCTGGGACCACTGCTCGGTGGATACGAAGGCGGCCATTGAGGCGAGGGTGGGAGCAATGAGACCCCGGCTTGGCGACGAAGGCAAGGGGGTGGAGGAGGAGTTGTGTCGGATGAAGGTGGCAGGCGAACAGGCGAAGGGGGGGGGGGGGGGGTACAGTATACGGATGACCGGAGGGTGTGTTCTGTACTGTATGATACGGTGCGAACGTGGCAACGTGTCGACATTGCTGGTGACAGCGATGTAAAGGATTTCCCGCCATTTCGTTTTGTTTAAGGTGAAGATAGTGATCATAACTTTACACACGTTGTTGGGTTTCTGGTTGCTCTTGAAGGGACATATCTGGCTCAAATTCTGTTGCCAGACAAACAGGGAGCAGCTGATCGCGCATTGATCTTTCAAGTTGCTCCCTTGTAGACCACCGCATCGGTCAGGCGTCGAAGCTCCATCATTATCATCATCTTCATCTCTAGCATTCACTTTTTATTCTTGCCAACCGAGACACGTTTGCGATTCTTCAACACGCCAACAACTCACTCCGCGTGATGCCCACCGGGTCTCTCACTTTCCTTCACTCAACCTCCGAACCGCAGCACCACTAACACCTCCCTCGAGACACCTACCTCGACCATGGTCCTCAAATCAACCCCAATGGAAGGCGCAGCCCCGCTCCTTCTACAAGATCGCAACACCTCTGCTCCCGTGTCCCATCTCGTCCTGTCGCCGCGCATGAATCTTCTCGCTCTGGTCCTCGACCACACCTCCGTCGCCATCTTCCGTCTGTCCTGGCAGCGTCTGGCAACCATCTCCCTCTCCATGGCCCCCGGCCAACACATATCCTCGCTCATCTGGTCGCCCGACGGCGCCCATCTGCTCGTCGCCACCTCCGCCGCGGACCTCTCCATCCTCTCCGTGGACCGTTCCGCCTTCGCCTCTTCCGCAAGAGCGAAGCGCGTCGCAAGAGACACCGGGGGGGCCATCGCCACCGTCACCCTGCCCGTGCCGGCCGCTTGCTTGGCCTGGGTGGGTGCGCCCCGCACCACGCGCGACGTTTACGAGGATCGCGCGGGGATGCTTGCCGTGCCTGACGAGGTGGTCCGGGCAGAAGGGTTAAGTTTTTGTGGCGATCGCGACGGCTTTTTGACTATCTTGTCGCAAAACTTATCGTTTCTCATCGCGAGGGTGCGCGTGCTGCCGGAGGGCTATACGGTCGTGGGCTTGCATGTTAATGCCGAGGTGTCGCAGTGCATCGTTTACGGGCAGAGAGTGAGGGATACGGGCGGACCGCGCACGCGGGCCCGGGGAGGCGATGCTCAGTGTGTGGTCCGGGCTGTAGGTTTGGAGACCGTGCTAGAGCACTTGCCAGAGATCGAGCGGATCGGGCGGGAGGTGGTCGCGTTAAAGGCGTTTATGGAGAGAGTGCAAGCGACCGCCACCCGAATTGAAGAGTGCTGGCTGCAGGGGGCGGCTGAGGTCAGGAAAGCCACGGTTTTTGAACCTATGGACAAGTTGCTGACGGACTTCGCGGAGCCTAAGTCGAGGAACCCGTGGGAGATGCTGCACTACGTGTTTTGTGGCGGGACTGTGGACGGGGCCGTTCTGCAGTTTCTTGCAGCGGATATGAGCGAGAATGGCGCAAAGGAGGCGTTGCGAGCGTTTCGAGGGCATGTGGATGACCTGTCTGACGCGTTGCATGACGTTCTACCGGTGGCGGAGAATAGCGTCGTAAGGGCCTGTGAGTACCAAGCACTTTCCAAATTGAGATCAAGATTTTCTTCAGTTGGCGTGAAGGAACACGAGGCACGCGAGTTGTTCGAGCTGACGGAGAGTCTGTACTGGGCTTTGGGTGAGATTATGTGGGAGATTGAAAGTATGGCAAACGAAACTGAGGCGTTTCTTGCATGGTTGGTAATAGCTGCAACGAGAGCGGGTGGGAATACAAGTCGGGGAAGAACAGCGCCCGAATTGGCTAACCTGACTGGGGAAGATGGGAGATTGGTATCAAAGTTCTTTCAACGAGCAACATCGCAATCCGCGTCCATTGCAGGCCCCTCTGCGCTCGATCCAGTGGAAGAATCGTTCAAGATTCGCCTTCTTCCTGCAGTCGAGAACCATCGCAGGTTTTGTCAAAAGATGATTGCTCGGCCGGTCCTCGAGAGCTGCTTGTCATGGCCAGCAGACGAGGGTATCTTCTTTTCGGTTCCGGCTGGGAGTGGCGCTGCTTGCCCGAAGTTTCGCGATGTGAGAAAAGCGGATGAAGGCAATGCCTACGAAGGAACAGTGACTTCGATTGTGTCGGGAGCTGGGAATTTGATTTCGGTGTTTTACGACGCAGAAAAGCGGAAATGGTCTATATCGCATGCGGGATTTCTCCGCGAAGGGCGCTTAATCTACGACGCGGCTGCGTATGCGAATGCCAGAGTCGCGTTTTTGGTTCGCGAAGCGTCAGTAGACCAGCCATCGAAAAGCGACGAAAGCAAGGCGAAGTGCGAGCTTTGGATACATTCTGAAACAGATCAGGATCGCAGGGTCTCCTTGGATAGTCATTCAAAGGATAGAAATAGTCTTCTACCAGAAGTCTCAGAACTGCGCACCGAAAAGGTTGAAAGCCTTGAGGCGGGTCATGTCGAGGGCACTGCGAGCCCAGCTCTTTCGATCGATCCTTCTGGCAGGATTGCGAGGTAAGTCCGCAATGAGTTTCATGGCTATGTATGAGTATGGTCGTCTGATATCTAACACTATATTTTCCTTGTCTTTATTTTCGTTTCTTTGTTACTACTAAGCGTCACCTACGAGCCGAACAGAGTACTGTTATTTCGGTTGGAGGAGGCATAATTTCTCAGGGCGATTTACTTATTTTTATTGCGGAGCCAGTGCTCTTCAGTTCTAAGAGGCAGCACAATAGTTTTCTGTTCTTGTGACATGCAAGGGAGTCGTGGGGAACGTAATGGTTGCCGCTGCTTATAATATTCTTGCGGCAAACGAATATAGCGACCGGGTATCGGACATAGAGACGCGTACCGTTTTTTTTTCCGTGGTTTTGGCTCAAAAGACATTTGCATCGGTTTCGTTCATATAACGCGGTCGTTCCATTCCGTTCTCCCGCATGTCCAAGACCTCATAGTCTCACCTAACGGACATATGCGTTATCTATTGATTGGTTGAAGACAACGCCGGGCGAGGGGATCGTTTCAACAATGCCTATATGGTTCGAGGAACTAAGGACCTGACTCTTATATCGAGGTGATAGCATTCCGCCAAAATGTCAGAAGCGTTGGAAGGCCATGGCATTGCATTCGAACATAGCAGAGGACAGACATAACTTCAAGACTCATCTGGGTACGGACTGTCCGTTCGCCTAGAGGAACTTTCACACGAACGTAAGCTACAAACAGAAGGAGGTACTGTTTGCGTCTCTAAGAAGGCGACATTGGGTTTCACTTGGTTCCCCCCTATTGCCCATGACGAACTTTCATTTGACCTGTCTTTCTCTACAGCTCATGACAGACATGCACCGTGAGGCCGAGAGGTCAGTTGAGAAGCGCAGTTGCGTGAAACAGGTCTTAAACTGTCGAAGTCCTGTACATAAATTAATTCACTTCATCGTGATATTGGTGGCTGCGGTAAATTCTACAGTTGGGGTTCAAAGTCATAAAGAACAGAAAGAGGTGCGTTAGTCTTCGGATTCTACGAAGACCAGAGCGGAGGGGGGGGGGGGGGGGGGGGGGGTTGGTGTGCTCATTGGTGTAAATTCTAGCTCCAGAGTCGGCCGTGGTGCTTAAGAGAGAACGGAAATGGCGTCTTTGCGCGGACACAATGCGGTCTGCAACGTCAAGGTCTGCTTTCGGCGACAAGCATTCAGTTTATATCCATTATCTGTTGTATGTAATTGCTTGCCACAGGGCGACCGACATCGGCACTTCTTTTTTACTCCTGAGAGTGACACTTTAGTGTCCTAGACTATTTAGCATCGACCGCGCTCAAGTTGGTAATGTTGGCATCTCAAAACGTCTCTTATCCGAGCAGAAATATCTCTTCAATAGCTTTTCGGGGACGATTTTTTTTTCCACGGTTCTGCTTCTTGCCCTCGTTCTCCTACACTCCAACAAAAAGCAGATACTTGAAAGGCTGAAACACTTATCTCGCAGCTCACACACTGTTACCATCCATGAGCGGATTTTGTGATGGTTGCTAACATCTGCTTATATATTGGCCATGCTCAATGCATCGCGATAGTTGCGAAGGTCTGCGAAAGGAATACTCGTATATTCTAGTGAAGAAGGTAGAAGGCTTGCGAATGCACGCGGCTCCGGGGCGCTCGTGCTAGAATCGAGGGTGCAACGATGTCGATTCAAAATGATTGAAACAGAGCAAGTCGTAAATAAATCAGGCTTCGCATAATAATTTTTTGGCATTCGCAAAAGGGGAGTGAAACTAGCCGCCTGCTGCTGTACAGCAAAACCAACTTCTCTTAAGTCACCGTCCCGTCAGTCCGATACGCCTCTCCGCCGCACTCCTGCCCTCTTGTTCTACATCCTGGTCCACTACGTCGTTGCAAGAATAAATCCATCTCCATGCTGTGGTGGCGTCGCCGGGCTGCCCCGAAAGGTGAAAGCGCCAGTGAGGAGACGTCTGGGGCTGAGACAGGTTCTTCGACCCCGGCAGTGACGAACCCTCGGGCGAAGATAGACAAGTCAGGACTTTACGATCTAGCGCAGGTGAAGCGACTCTTGGACGATGAGATGATAGAGGTGAGTTGTCATGTCGTGTTCGTTTTGATAGCGGCGTTCCTGACGATGTGTTTGGGGTTCTGACCATTCCGACACTTTCTCATGTACAGTGTATGGAAGCCAAGGGATACGACGAGGCCGTGCTTGTTAGCAATATCAAGATCTTGGCGGGTACTATTGCGGTAGCGGCGGCGATGTTCTCCCACTTCAACCCCTGGGAGTTTCCGGGGAACAGAAACATTGTGTTGGGTTGTGTCTTGCTTTATGGGGCGTGCATTGGATCGATCAATCTTTCCGCTTATATATGGGATGCGAATGCCATGTATGTAGGCAGACTCGCCGCAAAAGCGAAACGAATAGCGAAAAGCAAACTTCCAGAAAAGGTGTGGGTATCCACCAGACTCGGTGAGAAGGGGTCAAGCATCTATCGGCTTACAATCCGCACATCCCCTCAACAGAGCGAAGGAAAAGTCGAAATTACCAACGGATACGAAAAGTATTTTACGGAGGAGGGAAGGTTTCTAGCGACGAGCTTTCAGACGGATTTGAGCGATGCCGTTTCACAAGTCGGTTCTGGTTCAAAAAAATCGAACTAAGGGGAAACGCGGTTATGTACAAAAACATCTTGTTAAAAGTCTGGACAAGGATCTAGTTTACCATATCGAGCGGGAGTTGTCACCTCCGATCCAAGCGGCGAGCAGCGAAGTGCCTATTCACGACGGCAGGTTATCTGTGCATGCTCGTATGAGGCCCATGATACGGGGGTTCTCCGACGCGGCTGCGATGCGTTCCTTATCGGTGAGCTGTCTGCTGATATCCTCGGCGTTGACGTGCGCACCGTCGGCGCATGTGACGCGTAGCTTGTAGTAGTGTTCTCCACGAGGTTTGAGAAGGTTGCTCTCGGACAGCTTTGTCTGAATGCTAAGCCCGATGATGGAGCCCAGCGAACAGTGCGGAACGGTAGGGGTAAAGTGAATTGATACAGTTCCGTATCCGGGGCTGTCGTCGATCGGCTCTACAACTGAAATGCTGTCTATGTCGATGACGGATAACTCCTCGAGCGAGTGTGGGTGCTCTGGATCGCGGATGTCCCGGATTATATCGAAGATCCTTTCTTTGAACGACTGTTCTGAGGATGGCTTGGAGTTTGTACGGGTGAGCACCTTGACTTCAGGATTAGGGTTATCTAAACTGTTCATCATACTCTGTTGGTGTTCTCTTGCTTGTGTAGGTGCTGTCGGGATGTTCCCCGGGGAAAACGAAAATACACGAGTCTTTCGTTCTACACCTGTGCCTCGTTGGATAGGAGGATGCAACTAGTTAGACGGGAAATTGTGCAAATGGCGGAGTTGATTTCACCAGCGGCTGCTCCGCGAATGTTTGACGTTACACGGTGATTGTCTTTGCAAGGTTTGTGCCAAGGTCGGTGTTGCGGAAGTGCAGTCATGTGGAAAACGTTTTCTACGTAGTTCGCCCAAGGGCGTAAAGCGGGGTGACGTCACCAGGGGGACCCAAAGTCCGGTGATTGGATGGGTAACGTCCACACTTTCAGGCTTTCAGAGTCAGTTTTTTTTGTCTGAAAATGGCGAAACTTTCAAATCAGCCACTTTTTTTCGCCAATAAAAAAGATTTGGTCAGAACCAATGGTGCACAGCCCATGCGATCTCAACGTCACACGTGTCTGATGCCCATATCAACGAAGGTCAGGCGGTTGACTTGCTACCGTAGAAGGGTTTATGTACGAAACAGACGTAGAGTCTTTTCTCCAGTTTCTCCATACATAACTGAGCTTTGCAGTCGTGGGTTGACCTTCAAGCAGAATCGATTCTTGAACAATTTGCCCGAGTCAGCGTGGAACGGGGGAATACGGTGCCGTCGAACCGAGCAAGAGGAACTGTGACATCCCCGAAGAGTGCTCTCCACTTCAAGCGTCGCCTATTTTTGCAAGAACCATGGCCTTTGTTCCACAGCCTATCTTGCGTCGACCGTCACAACGAGCTTTGATGCGGGACGGTCTCGAACGGTCCGCCTCAACGTGTGTAAAAATGTCGGTCGTTGATAGGCGAAGCGTACTCCATTTAGCGGTAACCTCGCTGGTGTTGGCAGCACCATTGCCACACTCCGCGTTAGCTGCCATGTACTCGTCAGACACGACGGCACCATCGTACAACACGAGTGGAGATCCCAACAAGGTTGAAACGTAAGCGCCAGCACCACAAAATGATATCAAACTAAGTCACTACAAGTGCTCTAACAAATTTTCTCCTTCTGCTCATAGATACATGCCTCAAATACAAGCTGGCTATGATGCGCTCGTGGAGCTCCAGCGAGAATGGGAGGCAAAAACAAAAAACTATGATGGAGATGTGGTACGGCGCGTTTTAGGCACTGTTGGAGTCAAGAGCCCACTGTTCAACATTCGAAAAACTTTTCTCAAGTCGTGGCAGATCGTATCTCAAACCTCTCCCGATTTTGATCTCATTGACCGACTCGAGGAGGAATGGAATGGTGTCCTCAATGGCATATCATCCATAGACTTTCAGTTATACTCTGTGAATTTTACAGAACTGACGGAGAACAAGGACTCGCTCGTCAAGCAAGGCAAGAAAGCCCTTGATGACACGGTCAGTCTATACGGCGATCTGCTAAAGGATTTGAAATCTACCATTTAAAATAACAATCCTCTTCTGACGGCAACAATCGCCGAGTATCTACCGTTCTTTGATCCAATTTACACAGTCAATGTATGCGCGTGTTTGGAGGTTTACGTTACAAGAATGTTGTGCCAACCGCTCTACCCTTTTAGGCCATGAAAAATTCGGACAGCGGGTTGATCCGGTCCCGAACTGTCTCCAATGCGCGGTACGCCTTCCTTGCTGCTACTATGTGTGCCTCGTCCTCCTCGACTGGTATGATCTTTGCGTGACTTTCTGGGGCAAATCGCAAGTAATCGAGGGTGGCATTTGCGGCCTCATAGCCAGTGACGAGCGCCTTTTCCTGGCTGAAACTGCCGTGCAGCGTTCGAATCCTGTTTCCCGAAGGCAGAATGGGGAGAAAGATGGACGTAGAATCTGATAGTTAGAACGAGGCTGTGCTGTCGCTTTGCTCTCTTTTTCCAGGTTGCGCAGCGTCGAAATGTAATTTCTAACATACCAGTCTGAGCGGTTGGTGATGACGAGGACGCGGCAAAAACGCCGGGCGAGAAAGAAGCAATGAGTGTAAATGGCGAAGTCAGGACATGGAAAGAAGAACAAGCGGATTTCCGAATCGGCCAGCATTGGAACGTACCTCCCGACATATGGACATTTTCCAAGGACGTGTTGCAATCCATAAAGTCCTGGTATGAGCCAGGTCGGAAATCTACGGCACGGTACAGGACAAGACAGAAAAAAGGGCGTTAGTTGCAGCACACCTTGGCCCTCCTCACGAAACCCTTGTCAAAACGCTTCAACTTACGCGTAACCCCTCTCGGCACCCTGACTACAACAAAGTCCTCAACGATGGCCCCTTTAAAGCTCCCCTCCGCCACGCAGAGCCTCCTCCTCACCTCCTCGGCGATATCCTCATCCCGCATCGGCATGAGCTGATTACTGTGATAAAAATCGGCCTCAATGACGGTCTTTTCCGCCCGGCGAAACTCGTCATGCACATTGTTGAGGTCGAAATAAGTCCAGCCTGTAGACGAATCAAACCCAAAGCACGCATTGGACGCAAACTCCACGCGCACCTTCCTATCAAAGTACAAGCGCACGGCCATGACATCAATACTAGTCAAGTTGCTCGTGTTGCGAAACTCCTCCCTCGCCGCCAATGTCTTGCTCCCCTTCAAAATCCCTTGGATCCCGCTGATCCCTACGGAGAACACGACGGCATCCACCTCCTCCTCGACGTCCCTTCCGTCTGCGCCCTTGGTCACGACGGCCGTCACGCGATCGCCCTCCACGCGCACGTCGGCCAGCCTCGTCGATGTGCGGATCTCCGCACCGTTCGCCTTGATCCTCTCCACCAGCGGCGCAAAGATCATGGTGCCGACGGTCCCGCGTGGCCACACGACGTCAAAATCAGCCTGATGCGCCAAGATGAAGAAATACAGCATCCCCAGAGCGCCCGCGGCACTGCACTGCTCACCTGGAGCGAACAGCCCGACGAGCAGCATGGGCTCAAACGCCTCTTTGTAGACGCGCTCTGAGCAGCCGTAGTACCTGAAAAGCTCCTTTGCGGTCATTTTGTCGAACTTGCGCCACGCGCGGTCGGAGTTATCCCACTGCACGACGGCTTCAAGCAACGGCAGCGCGGAGAGGCGGTCGACCAGCGGAAGGTCGAGGAACTTGGTGTACACAAACGTGCCCATGGGGGCGGGGAGGCGGGGTAGGTCGTTGAAGATGGGGCTCTCGACGACCTTTCCCTTGGGCGAGCGCTGCGACGAGCGCGTCCAGTCCGTGAACGGGTCCAGGCGCAGCTGGTTGTGGACCAGGTCGAAGATGTTGAAGTACGGGCGCCACATGCCGTGGATGCCCACCTCCACGTCCTTGCCCTTGTTCGTCTTCCACCCGGCCACTAGCCCGCCCACGGACGGGGCGGCGTCCACCAGCAGCACGTCCAGCCCGGGCTGCTTGGACAGGTGGTGCGCAGCGCCCAGCCCGGCCCAGCCCGCGCCGATGATCGCCAAGGCGCTTGCTGCACTCGC
>NW_005179050.1:0-54481 GCF_000350225.1 Chondrus crispus
TGCCTCCTCGTCCGCTGTAGGATTGTTCGCCGTCCGCTTAATTGTAGACACTCCGTCCACAAACTTAGTCCGGAAGATCACATTCGCATTGCCAAACATGCCCTCCTTCAAGGAAACGACAATAAACTGAGACCCAGAGAAATGTCGCCGCAACATGCGACCAATGTTTTGCGTGTGACTCAGGTCGAGAGCCGCGTCAACTTCGTCTAAAATGTACATCGGTGCAGGCTTGAAACGCAGCATTGCGAGGATGAGAGACAACGCGATCAGACTCCTCTGCCCACCTGACAACTCAGACAATGAGTCTTTCCAGACATCTCCAAACGCCACTCGGATCTCAAGCCCGTCCTCCACAGATTTTCCCTCTGGCGGCTCGAGTCGCGCTGATGTTCCTGGAAGCAAGTCCGAGAATATATTCCCAAAGTCACTGTCAACTTTGCGCCACGTCTTTTCCAACGCCACCATCTTCTTTTCATCCAACCCTGCGATCACCATCTCGATTTTTTCCTTGTCCTTCTCGATGATTCCTTTCCTTCTCATCAAGTCTGTGTACTCTTGCTTAGCCGTTTCGAAAAGATGCATGGCTTTCTTGTTGATCTTTGTAGATAGCTCCTCTTGTCGTGCCTCCAACGATTCAAGTTGCTCCGTCGTGTGTTTCACTCTCCGCGCATTAAATTCGTACTCGGAGCCCTCTACCCCAAACTGATCGAAATCCTGTTCGATCCAAGCATGCGTCTTCTCCAGCTTTTCAACAGTCTTTTCGGCCCCAGATCGGCCTCTCGCCGCTTCCCGAATCTTACTATCCAACTTTGCTTTCTCGAGAGATAACCCTTCCATCTTTTCGCCCCGGTCCTCTACATCCTTCTTCGCTCTCCTCAAAGCCTGGTTAGAGCTCGCAAGACGTTCCCGCTCTTCTCCCAACCCCTTCTCAGCTTCCTCAAACTCATTTCGTGTGTCCGCAACCCTGGTCTCCAGGATCGAAACTTCTTCTTGCAGTTTGGCTACAGACGGCTCAAGTGTCTCCGACAATTGCTTACTCAGTCGTTTCACCTCTTCTTCTGTTGTCTCTTTTTCTACTAATAACGTCGAGTGTCGATCTTTTAACTTCTGCAGGTGCAATGAAGCTTCCATTCTTGACGCTCGTGCTCTTTGCAACGCAGCTTCCGCTTCTTTGAGGGCCTTTTCTTTGGCAGCCTTTCCATCCTTCATAGAATGTTCTAATTCCTTCACTTTCTCCGATTCTTTAGATGCTATCTCCTTCGCAGCATTCAAAGCCTCTGGGATATCCTGGTTGTACCTCTTTCTCAGCTCTTCTACTTCTGAAAGTAATCGTCCAGTCGCTGTTTCCCGCAACCGATTTTCTAGCAGCTCAGCTTCATTCTGGCGAACCTGCAGCATCATTTGGAGTTGCCGGAATCGCTTCCCTTGTTCGCTTATGCGAAAAAATTGAGTTTCTAATTCTCGTAAATTTGCGCTATGGACTCTGAGCTCTGCCTCTGCATCGTTGAGCTCTCCCAGTCGAGTTAAAACAGAAGCTCCATGCCTCGAAGAAGAACCCCCAGAAGCAGTACCTGAAGGATCGTAGGTGTCGCCCTCCAGAGTTACAGACCGAGTTCTCACTCGATTGTCGAAAGTAACTCGCTTTGCGGCGTCCATGTCAAAACAAATCAATGTGCGACCAAAAACATGTTCGATAGCGTTAGCAACCTCATGGCCATACCCGACCAAGCTAAGAGCCATTTCGGTTGAAGGCTCGATCTGCTTTGCCGCCTCAAGCTTCGACCTTGACAAAATTTCATGACGAATCTTGTTCAAGGGCAGAATCGTTACCCGTCGAGCTAATTTGCCATTCCTCAGAATGTCATTCGCAGTAGAGTCAGTGTCAACGACGACTTGATAGAGGCGTCCACCGGCTGTTACCTCGATTGCCGTGGTCACTTTCGGATCCTTCACTCGAATCAATTTTGCGACGAGACCATGAACTTTGCTTCTATCGAAATTTGGACGAGGGTCTGAATACTGAAAGTCGCATGACCCAAGGCGAGCAGAGAGATGATCCACTTTCTCGCGAAGCTGGGCAACTATTCCCCGCTCTTCTTCAAGCTTGGACTCCAACGTCGTGGCTGCGTCGGCGTCAAAGTCGAGCTCATGAACTGCGAGTCTAGCATCAGAAATTGCCTTTTCTGCTGCTTTGCGTTCTGCCTCTAAACTCCTAATATTCGCTCTATCTTGCGCGAGTTGCTCTGCCTTAGAATTCAGTTCGGAGTACACGTGCTTCTGTTCCAACTTTAGAGACTCGATCTGCGTTTGTGCAGTTGACACGGCTCTCTTGGCACTGTCAAGTTGGTCGATTGCAGATCCCACAGCTCCAGACTGAGAACCCTGACTAGCTCCCGTGAGCAAAGCAGTTTCTGCTTGCTCTAATTCTTCTGAGATCTTCTCCAGATTCTTCTCCGCCGGTTGTACCTCGCTTTCCGCAGTCGCAATGTTTTTTCTCAGGAGGTCAAAGGCGGCTTTATGGCTGTCAATTGCGCTGTTCACTTCTTCGCAACTCTTGGACTCGGTTTCCAGAGCCTCCTTCTGATTTGTCCAAAGACTACGTAACTTGACAATTTTTTTCCCGAGGTCGTCGACCTTGCTCTGTTGTTCCTCGAGCGCGCCGTCGTCGAGTTGCGCCGCGCGCTCCTTGGTGAGCTGCGTCACTTTTTCAGTGGCGTGTTTCTGTTCAGCCTCTAAAGAAGATAATAAAGATGTGATTTCATCAACCCGGTCGGACAATTCAGACCCTTCCCCTGAGTTTTTCTTCAGCATTTTGACTGCCCGATAATACTGATCAGCAATGAGGTATCGCTTTAACTTTTCGACTTCGTTGTTGTTTGTCGTCCACTCCAAGTAGTGCTTGCGCTCGCGCTCAAGTTTTTGAAGGGAAGGGTTGATCTTGTCCTCCAGGAGAGAATTGATTTCCTCGACTTTCCTCTCCTTCCTCTCAATGGTCCTGAGAGCTGCTTCCTTCTTATTCTCGTACATCTTAGTTCCAGCGGCCTCCTCAATCATGCTCAACACCTCTGGTGGCTTCATATTGATGACTTTTGTGATTCGCCCCTGCATAATAAGAAAATGCGGGTTATTGACATTGAGCCCGACGGAATGAAAAAGATTTTGAACACGGCCGGGTTGCGCATTGGTGCCATTAACAAGATACTTGTTCCGCCCACCGATGACAATCTGCCTAGTGACAGTAATCTCGTCGACTTGCTCGTATCCTACGGGCGCCGTTTCCTTTTCGCGGTTATTGAAAACAAGAGTCACGGAAGCTTTCGTTACTCCTGCTTGCCCGCCCTTGTAGACGAGCTCTTGCAAGGAAGACGCGCGCACTTGTGATAAGTTAGTGATTCCGAGAACGAAGCATATGGAGTCGAGGACATTCGATTTTCCAGATCCGTTGAGACCGGTAATTGCGTTGAATGAAGGGTCGAAGTCTGAGACTGTCGTGCGCGTCGCATAACTTTTGAAGCCATCGATGATGACCTCCTTGAGAAACATTTTTCAGACGCCTCAAGAAACGAATGCCAGCGCAATCACTCCCCGGGATGGCGTCTTTCCTTTACACCGGACGTCGCAAAGCAGTGCAGCATGAAGAAAGGCAAATCAATGCCTTGTACTGAAAGGCGATATTGTGGCGGGGGATGCGAATGAGCCGCAGTCTACAGACTGGGCAGGGTTGTCCACACAAACCCCATTCTGTGCACATATTCGTTTTGGCGCCAATTTTAAATGTTTGAACGGCTCCCAGTCCATTTTTTTGTATTTTAACATTTTCATGCCAACTTCAAAATTACGAGGGAGAAAGTCATGGCGGCCCTCGCTCCTCCACTATGATGTGTGTTAAGCATTTCTAAACACTCTGCAAACTCCCCCTCAATGGCACAAAAGGCGATTCACATTCTATCCAGCTAACAACATATCATTAAAAATTTGCTCATGCAGCGATCATCTGTTTGAAGATGTTCCCCGTACAGTACCCTTACTGCGATGTGTGTTCCAGGGTGATAGACCGACCTATCGGATTCCGCTATGATCGCCTGGAAGAGTAGTCAGATTACCCTAAAACGCCGGGAGATGGTCTAACTTGTGGTAACATAATTTAAGGCATAATCGGGCCCATATCCAGTTTATTTTGTTTCTGGTCGGTTATTGCAAGAGGATACCTGTGTAGAATGAAAGCTCTCGCTTTAGACTCACCGTAGATCGTTCTACTGTTTAACATGTGCTTTGAAAGAGCTAGTAACAGCGACAACTCAAAGCTAAATATTATTCTGCCAGCGTAGAGCAATTCGGTTCTAATCTTCACGGGTTAAGTACCCTTACAGAAGTAACTACGGCAATGAGTTGATGGGAAGACAGTCCCTTTCATCTCATTTGGACCTCGACGACCTTTTGACATCGAAGTGCACCTCACGAATCTGTGACCTGGTTTACAAATACTTTCAGAATTTTGTAATCGTATTTTAGATGGTACCCCAAGGGTACAGAAAGCAATACAGTTGCAATTACTCTGGGATATCGTGGACACGTGGACAACGCCACGGGGAACGCCGACGACTCTCCTCTCGCTTCTACAACCGCTTTGGGCGTGTCACGCCGAGCACACTTCCGCAAAGACGACAACACAATTTCCTACCGACAAAGGTGTGCGTCATCATACCGCATTCTTTACAACCCGCGAAAAGAAGCACAACATGAAGACCATGGCGGCCACTGACTCACTAAGCGGACCGGCTGGCATGGGTGGGGATTGGGGCGAGGACGTTGACTACCCGGTTTCCGGCGGAATCCCTCCGCAAGAAGTCAAACAAAACAACGATGGCACCAAGACCGTGATCGACTACGGAATGAGCGAGGACGGATATCTCTCGAAAACCATAACAGTGGTCAAGGTCGAAAAGGTCTCTAAGACGGTGTCGAAAGCAGTAGCGGCGCGCAAAAAGTGGGCAAAGTTCGGTGACAGCGCCGGCAAAGGCGCGGGGCTTGAAAAAGGTATCACGACGGTATCCATCGACGAGATCAACGTAGAGTGGGTGGACAACGAAGATGCCGGGGAGGAGGAGGAGGAGGAGGCTGACTTTGCGGAGATCGCCGCGCGGGACATTCAGTCGCGCCTCAAGATGGAGCGTTTCCGTAGACGACAGGAGGAGCGCAAAATGGGTGTGGCGAATTGGGCGCAGCTCATGTCCATTGAAGCCGCTGCGAAGAACCCCAACGCCGGGCCAGCACCCGGGTTGCGCGAGGGTGGCTCCACTGGGGGCGGGAACAAGTATGTACCGCCGTCGAAGCGTGGCGGAGCCGGAGCGGCTACTGTTGGGGAGAGCATGTACTCGAGGGATGATTCGGCGACGGTGCGGATTAGTAATGTTAGTCGAAACACGGAAGAGGCGGATCTCGAGGAATTGTGCAAGAACTTTGGTCCCATCAGGCGCATTTTTCTCAGCCGCGATCGCGAAACTAGGGAGAGCAAGGGATTCGCGTTTGTGGCGTTTGTTAATAGCTCGGACGCGGCTACTTGCATTGCAAGACTAGACGGGTATGGATACGATCACCTCATTCTTTCGGTGGAATGGTCAAAACCGAAGGAACCCCGAGACGGCGAGGCACCGCGGCATTCGTTCGCTCGTTAGATAAGCACACGGTAATAACTGTAAAGCGTGAAGCGTTCCTTGCCACTATCGTTACATATTCGGAAGGACAGGAAGAAACAACGAACTGTTTGGAGACTGCAATCGATGCCGACACAGTTTCTACAACATTCCTTCTTTACTTGAATGTACTGCTCTTGTTCTCATCACGCGGACTTTGTGAACTTTTCTCCGTCGTCGCCGACGCAACAACAGAATTCGCACCCTTCGCAGCACTTCGACAATTGGCAAACGTATGTTCCTCCTTTCTGCATCTCTCGAACATGTACTCCTCGGAAATCTGTGAATCTATGCAATCCGCGTACGCTTGGAACGACTCCTTACATGTCTCCATGGCGGACTTGAGAACACCCAAGGCACACGCCTGAACGGCTTCGCCTTTGTCCAAACAGGCGGCGGGGTCCTCGTCAGCGACTTTGCATTGCAGGAAGTCGCGGTTTGTAGCATCGCACGTGACACCGATCTCCTTTGCGGCGGCATACAACACAGATGAAGTTGCCATCGTGATGATTCCGGCCCAAGACGAGGAGAAAAGAAAGGGTACTGAAGGCCTCGGTGAAGACGACGTGGTGGAGGAGCCCTGTATAAAAAAGACTTCCGCGAAAGTTAGAGGGAGGTCTATCGATGGCGCGCGATGCAAGACTCAGGAGTTGGCCACGGACCTCCTGGTGAAATTTCCAAGTACGATGAGCCATTTGTAATTACAACCAGAAAGAGGCGGCAATGCGTTGATTGGAGAGATTAGACCTCCGAGCTTGAACGTTCTACACGTGTAGTAAACACACTTGGGTTTCCTTGAACCTCGGTTCGAACTACTGTACAAGTCGCTTAGCCATGTAGCGTCACCAACGCTCAGCTCCATCCCCTTTCGCACCTTTTGCTCCGGTGTTACGCACCGTCCCGTCTAGACTCTAGCTGCTGCCATTTTCGCAGAGTCAGGACGACCAACGCATTGGTACTGGTAACTCAACTCTAACATCCACTCCTCGCCCCGCCTCTCGCGTTGCACACATCGATACGTTCCCTCTCTCGTGTGCCCGGGAAATGCTCACAGAGCGATGACGGGCGCCGCCTTGCCGGCTTTCCTTTCCCCCACGGCAACCGCCTCGAATGGCCTTTCCAAATCTATCGCCGCCACTCTTGCAGCCCTCGCCATCGCAACGCCCGCTTCCGCACCATCCTCAACCCCTACCTCCCTAACTGCCCTTCCCCCCTCCCACCATTTCACCATCAGGAAACCTACCTCCCGCTCCCGCCTTCCCACTGCCTTTAACCTCTCACTCCCGAAGCGTTTCCGTCGTCAACAAAAAACCCCAGAGCAGCTACAAGCCGAGCGCCATCGCCGGCGCCTGCTAAATGAAGCTTGGGGCGTGTTACGGGAACGCTTCGTCGACGAGGGTTCTATTAATTGGACCCGTCTCCAGTTCCGTCTCGAGTCCCGCAAGCTCGACACAGATCAGGACCTTCAGACAAGTCTTCAATGGCTCTTTTCCCACGCCCACGATCCCTTCACACGCTATTTATCAGCAGACCAACTGGATTCTGTGAAGAATGATATTGACGGCGAAATGTGTGGCGTTGGCATCGTGTTTTACGCTGAGAATCAAGGCTGGCGAAGGACAAGGCGCGTTGTTATTAAGAATGTGGTGCGCAAATCCCCCGCTGCTGACGCTGGTTTGCTGATCGGCGATGAGATCACTGCCATAGATATGGTTGACGTGCGTCGCATGACGTTTGACGAGGCTACACAACGATTGCTGGGGAAGGAAGGCAAGAAGGTGCTGATTTCCTTTTCCAGAGACGCTCCTAATGGGAATGAGAATGGTGTTGAGCTTAACGTCTTGCTCACGCGGCGTCGCTTCTCGGTCCCGACGGTGACGAGCGAGATACTAGAGGCGCCCGGCGTCGGGGCGATTGGGTACTTGCAGGTGCGTGAGTTTACGGCCAACACGGCGTCACAGACACGTAAAGCGGTGCGCGAAATGACTGAGAGGCAAGCAAAGGTATTCGTGCTGGATATGCGCGGAAACCCTGGTGGGCTGGTAGACAAGGCTGTGGAGGTGGCCAAGGAGTTTTTGGATCGCGACCGGATCGTGGTGCGGTTCGTCGGAAGGCACGGTGCAAAGACGATGGAGCGGTCCGGGTGGCGCTTTTTCTGGCGGCGGCATGGGCACGTGACGAAGGAACCAATGATCGTAATTGTGGACTCTGAAACGGCGTCGGCGTCAGAACTGGTGGCGGCGGCGCTGCGCGATAACTGTCGGGCGGTGGTGGTGGGGAATTCGACGTTTGGAAAGGGATCCGTGCAGGCAATCGTGCAGCTGTCGGACGGGGCGGGTGCGGCAGTGACGGTGGCCAGGTATCGCACGCCGAGGGACAAGAGTATTGAGATGGGGCGCGGGTTGCGACCGGACTTGGTTAAACGGAACCTGAGCGAAGATGGTGCCGGGGTGGTGCACGAGCTGTTTGGACGGGCGGGGGCGAAAAGGATGCGATGGGTCGTTGGTCGGTTGGACAAGTGCGTCGCGCCAGGGTGCGTGCAGGGCAAAAAGGGGCGGATGGGGGATGCGAGGGCAGGCGCGAAGGCGAGAGGCGAGGGAGGGGAGGCAGGGGCAGTCTCAAAGACTGGAGGTAAGCGTTAAGGGCTCATCGAGTGGTGTCTGTATAGGGCTGAGATCGTTACAATAGAAGACGAGGCAGTGAAATGGACAAAATCGGGAAAGAGGTCCGTGGCGCCGCGTTTTTTTTTTTTTTTTTTGTTGTTGTTACAGCGGGGCTGAAGATTGTCGCAAATGCAAACAACGTGGGCATCATGTCGTTGGTGTGGGCAGGACAGAGAGGCAGATGTGCGATCAACTGGTTAGAGGGCTGAAATCATGTTGATGTATTATGGGGTAATCGTTCAGTACACCAGCCGACGGCATGTTTCATATACTGTAGTATTATTCTCTATGATAAGTACAACGTACCGTATGTTCTACGGACTAAACTTGTGGTCGTTTTTCTTAGCTACGAAAACGCAGTCTCATATAGAATCATTTAATAGAGAAGAAGGGTTTCATGAGTCGAGGGCGAATTATGATGCCTTGGACACGCCCCGTGGCGTACTAGTTGCATGAGAATTGTGAGGACGCTGAGCAGTTTGTCAAGTAAATCGAAAGAGCGGGCGAAGTTGTGCATTGAGGTGTGTGGGTTGAGGTGTAGGTTGAGGTGTGGGTTGAGGCGTGGGTTTGCATTGAGGTGCACCTTGTCGACAATCTACGTTTGGCCCTGTGCGCTGTATTCAGGACGAGAAAGTGATACGACGAGGGCCAGACAAGATGAACAGGCACTGCACTCCAACATTGTCATGTGTGTTGTAGGTCGGCCTCCAGCAAAAGGAGTCGCAAAAGGGTGTCGTTGGGCTGGATTGTAGATGAGTTGGCGCGATTGTGAAACATCCAATTACGCGCTCCTTAAATGGGATATTCCAAGCAGGGATGCGAGGGGAGTCATGCTGTGTTGCTACCCTTCGAAGGGTAGGGCCGGCCGCTTCTGCGCCCTGGCTCCCCCCTTCTAGTTACAATAAAGGTCGACCATTCAAAAGGGTAGTTTTTACTGTTAGGATCTTTGCAACAGATATGTGCGGTGGACTGGTTGTTGCATGCTTGCCGTTCAGCAACGGATACCCTTGGGTATATCTCGCGATCGGTTAACCGGTGAAATGTAATTGGTGTACACGTAAAGTGTACCCTTGAGGGTAGTGTGTCACGAATAGATATACATATACATGTAAGTAGAAGAGCCCGTAGAAGAGTATGTGAGCCGTGCGACAACGGAACT
This sequence comes from Chondrus crispus, assembly GCF_000350225.1. Lineage (NCBI taxonomy): Eukaryota > Rhodophyta > Florideophyceae > Gigartinales > Gigartinaceae > Chondrus > Chondrus crispus. The sequence continues at coordinate 9,516 of NW_005179050.1, forward strand.
GGACTCTATAAAAAAGAAGGGAAAATTACAATCAAAGTCCGCAGACGAAGTCAGACGAAGGGGATCCTGTAATAATACAGTATATACACTTGTGTACTTGCTATAAATATTTCTGGTTTTGCAGACATTATTTTGCAGACATTATTTTGCAGACAGAAGCAGCGTGTCGGGATGTCTCCCTCGCCGCATCTCTCGCGGCATCTCTCGCTGCATCTCACGCTGCACCTCTCGCTGCGCTCCACCCGCTAACACGCGCGGGACTTGACCCCTTCCCCCGACCCCCTCCCCCAACCCCTTCCCTCGGTACTGGAACCAGGGCCAGCGTCCTTTTGTTCGGTCGGCGCCACTACACTAAAACAAGTATTGCTCGGTGCACCGGGCCAGTGTTCAGGCGCCAAACAGGCCATAGCAAAACGAAGACACTTTGAACGGATCGCGCTTCACTCTATACGTTGGAGTCCTTGTGCCATACCAATTAGGCGTCTGCTGCGCCCTGTACAGTATCATCGACACCGCGGATCGCCAATGGGCGCGCATTTCCACGCGGACACGGAAAAAGTCTTTCCCATAAACAACCGACAGCCCGCTCTACCCGCAATCCGCTGACACTCGCACTGCCTGCGTGCCCTGTTACTCCCAACGGGGGAAAGGTGCGAAAGACGGGTGCAAAAGACGGGTGCAAAAGACGGGTGCAAAAGACGGGTGCAAAAGACGGGTGCAAAAGACGGGTGCAAAAGACGGGTGCAAAAGACGGGTGCAAAAGATGCGTGCAAAAGATAGCGTCACGCTACGTACGGTGTAGCGCCTGGCCCCCCTCGACCACCGCCGACTTTCGGTTCATACTAGTAGACCGGGGGGTGATGGGGGCGATGTGAAAAAGGGCCAGGGCCCGAGGATGCTTTCGCAGGCGCAGCAAGCAAGGATACATAGTGTATACAAGCAAGGATATAGCCTTTACAACCTGCAACACGTGAATCCTGGAGGGTCAATAAAGCCTACTCGTTGAGGTGAAATGAAAAAAGTTGTTTCTTTTCCGCCACCCACACGCCAAATCTCACCCTCTCCACCGTTCGATTCCATGTTTCACCAGGGGCCCGGTCCTCATCGCAGAGACATACGGGTACTCCGCTCAATACGCTCCATCGCTTCGCCCTCTCTGTTTGCTATCACAAGCCCCCTTCAAGCCCCCTTCTTGTCCCCCATTCCTCAGCCACAGCGCCACACTGCATCACCGTGCACACATCGCAATACCCCAAGTTAACGGTTGAAGATGTATGTAAACATCCCCAATACTCAACACGCCATTGGTACTTGCCGATAACCCTCGTCGTGAAAACATCCGCAATCGGCAATTCCTACGGCACCCCCCCTCCTCCCCCACCCTCCCGTTTCTCGCCAACCCGCATCCTAATCCATTCAATTACAACCTAACCCCCCCGTACATTGTCAATCGTTCAAGTCCTGCCCACCCTCGACCCCTTGTACGCATCCTTTTGAGCCCTACATGTCGCCTCGCTTGATCCTCTCCTGCCCACAAATCTCCCTTTCACCTTACCTTCCACACTTTTTGACACTCCCTCCCACCTTGCGCAACCCACCCTCCAGCTTTCCCTTGACCCCTGCCGTACAATGCTCCACCAAACCTAGTATATAAACCAACACTGCCCTTCTACATCCATCACCCCTTCTCCCTACCATCCTACCTTTTTACCCTTCCTCATACACCCAACTTCCTCCTCCTTTCTCCTCCTTCCCCACCACCACACCCCGCCGAAAAAATGACTACCTCCCCGCAGGACATCACCGATCATGTTGCCGACACCATGGCCGCCACAGAGCAGAAGGCTGCTGACGTAGCTTCCACTGTCAAGGAGTCCGTATCTGAATCCGCCTCTAAGCCTCAAGAGGAAGCCACCACCGCCGCCAACGGTGTCCAAGAAGCCGCCGCTGACGCCGCCGCTACCGCTGAAGACAAGGCAACCGATGCTAAGGATACCGCAGCTAGCGCCGTCGCCGAGGCGAAGGACACTGCCGCAGATGCCACAGAGAAGGCCGCAGATACTGCCGCTGACGCTCAAGAAACCGTTGCCGAAGCAGCTACAGATGCAAAGGACGCTGCAGCTGACGAGGCCTCAACGGCCCAGGACGAGGCCACCGACGCAGTTGCAGCTGTAGAGGAGACCGCCACAGATGCCGCATCCACCGCCAAGGACGAGGCCACCGACGCCACCGCTGCCGCTACGGAAACCGCCGCCGAAACCACCTCCGAGGTCAAGGAAGTCGCTAGTGACACCACCACAAGCGCTCAGGAAACTGCAACTACCGCTGCTGAAACTGTACAAGAAACCGCAGCCGACGCTGCCGAAGGCGCCGAGGACAATGCAGGCACTGTTACCGACAAAGCCGCGGAAACCGCAGCCAACGCCGCCTCCACTGTACAAGAAACTGCGACCGACGCCGCTTCTGGCACCGCAGACGCCGCCTCAGACGCCGCCTCAAACGCCGCCTCGGCCACTCAGGAAACTGCAAAGGGTGTGGTGCAGACGACCACGGACACAGTCAGGAATGCTGCCGCCGCAGTTCTTGACTCCGCCAAAGGAGCACTAGGCGCGGCTCGCGAAAATGTCGCCACCGCTGATGCAGATGTAAAGGGCTGAGCACTCACACAATGGTGCAACCCATAGTAACCAGTAAAACTTTTCGAATAAGAAAGCTCAGTTGGAATCGTTCACTTGATATACAGTAAACAAGCTTGTATTAACTGGAACAAGTGTATCGTCATGTTTTCGCGTACTTCAAAGACCCATTTTTCGAGACGGAAGGCCCCCGAAGCTTGAGATCACGACATTCAGTAGCAAGCAACTATTGCAGCTAGCAGAGAGCTCCTCAAAAAGGGGAATACCTAGGACGTGTAACGATTTTAAGATCTTCCTTGCTCGCCGAAGCGAAACATCGCGAAGGATGTCAAGCCAGAGCAATCCCCGCTTGGTGCCGCTGCCCTCCATACTCTTGCGATAGACACACGACCGCTTCCATTCACTGACTTGCGTCTAAACTCTTTTATTTCTAGGCTAAACATACGGATCTCAGGCCAGGCAGGCGTTGTTTTTCTACAGACGCCAAAAGCGTCCGTGTCACATGAACTTTGTCGAAAGTTGTCGCTCTGCATAATAGCAAAACAAATGTGAGCTATGGTGTTTATAAAAACACGAGGATGGTCTCTGCCGTGATGTGGTCTATCACAGTCACTACAGATATGAAGACCACATCACAAATTGTCATCCTCTTCAGCCCCAATGTCAATCATGGTTCTTTTGAGAGGATATAAAGCAAAAAGCCACCTTCAGACGTGGAATCAGAATGCCGTAGTGTATAATACGTCGAAAGAAGCGCTTAATTCTCTTGAATTTCCGATAGAAACACAAAGGACATCATCGCGATTCTTTCGACGAGGAATCCACGTGCGGAATGGAACCCAGAGAGATCCGATTGACTAGGTTCTGAGGTCGGGTGCTATTGTGGTATTTGTACGGGAAATGTTGAGTGGCCAACGGAATTGTGAAGAAGGATCACACGTACTGTGGGTTTATCAGAACAAGTATCGACACCGATTGAACTTTCCCTACGCTTCAACATGGGCAAACATCTCAATGACACGTTTTCAAAGAAGCTCAACTATCTTGGGAAGAACCCTTCACAGAATCACCGCTCAACTACGAGAACACGTGTCATATCGGCGATCGGAACTAAACTAGAACGATGTCTTCAGGTCACATTTATTTCCCGTCAACATTGCTCTCTACGTCCGTGACACGTCTTTTGGCGGCCTCCAATGTCTCTGCTTTCTTGTCGAGGGCTTGTGATGCAGCAGGAGATCCAAGCCTTCTTGCGCATGCAAGGGCAACCATTTGGGTATTGCCTTTCCGTAGAACAAGTTTCTGAAAATTGTACAGATATATAGATTGTGGGCGTGTGGAGCACAACGATGGAATCCAACACCAATCCTCGATCACTAGTTGTGTCTGTCAAGGGTTCGAGTCTCAGCTATAATAGTGATTTGTCCATGTGTGCAAAAGTGACTAGTTTTGTGCCAGGTGCCTGTGCCTCTTACTGGGCCTCTTATCACATGAATCGAAGTAGTGTTCTACAGGCGTGAGGATGCGAAAATGAGGTTCGCTCACGGAAATGTCACGGTCCCTGATGGGCATATAAAAGAACCGTATCTTTCAACGAGGGACCATCTGTGTCGCAGCCCATCCATATCACAGTGAGGTGCTCTTCATTCAAGAATTAATCGCTCATCACCACTTCGCTGCCCATTCGCATTCACATCCCCGTCACAAAGAAGCCCCCAGCAGCCGTTCGGATTTTGAAATCGTCAGAATGTCGTCCGTGGACAAAAGTATTGATAATGCTGCTAATGCAGCGAAAGAGGGAGTTAGCAAGGCTCAGGACGCCGCCAATGCAGCTGACAAAGAGCTCGGGGTTTCTGATGGGGCGAATAGCGTTCAGAAGTCCGCTGCGAATGCCGCCGGAGATGCGAAAGACGCTGCCAAAGATGCCCTAGACGGGGTCAAGGATGCTGCTGATAGTGCCAAAGACAAGATATGACGATAGAGACACGTATAGGGTGTGGCTCGCCGACGAGAGTAGTGGTTATAGATATTTACCAATCTTTTCTCATTTCTTTGCGCGGGAGCTCTGCAGGTCTGGCCTTGTCTCCGAGAAAGTAGCTCGTGAGTGTATCAGTGTCTGGCATCTCTCCACCTCGGCACCCTGTTCACGGTAGTCGTGACAACTATCAAACGGGCTAGCCTTCATACCTCTATTTTTAGCTCTGCCCTAGATGTAACATCATGTTCTATGTTTGTTCTTTGCGGGGAGAGGTCTTCAGTTCGCCAGTAAAATCCTTGATTAACATTCCCGAATGCATCCATGCGCAGATAGAGTTGCTGAAGTGAAATCAGATTGTCACTGTGATAAACACGGTAAATATGGTGGCAGCTGGAGGGCTGCGGCCACCCTAGTGTCTATTCGACAAGTGTCCTCATATGAGGACTGGCGCCTCATATGAGTACAGAGTAAAGTCTCGATAAGCTGCGTACCGGATATGATGAACTGTCTCGGTACCGTGAACCGAAGGACTATGAGGGAGGCGCCACCCCGCTTTTTTGGCCCAGAATCGACGTTTTTGTATTTCTAAGGTGAACCAGACTCTATAGAACGAACTACGCGATACCATGAACATAAAAAATATGAAAAACCCAGAGTTCACTTTATCGAGGCCGAAATGCGCACTAGAAACGAACCATCAACGAATACAGAAGCTATCAATACGTCCTTGCTTCAGATTCATACGTTGAAGTCTCTGTACGCGGCTGAATGAAAAGAAAGGGAGGCTGAATCACAACGGGAAGAGCTCTGGATGTCCGATTGCGCCCGTCGACGTCGCCCGTCGATACACAGTGTCAGAGGAAGTGACATTATGTGCCTTGCTGTACCTGTACAACGGCTACACGTGTACATGAGCAGTTCCGCCACTGTGAACTGGCCCGGTAAGGCGAACTCAGTAGGTTGCTCGGAAGCGCCACATTTCGGTTCACCATATCGAGACTTTACTCTGTACAGTATTTAAACAGTTTGTGGTTCCAGGAACACCGATACCCCCGATCCCGAGAGGGCTGGGGGGACGGCAGTGACTTTATTGTCAAAGTGAGTGGTGTGCCTTACTGGCTGTGCCTTATCGTGGATGCACTACTGACTTGGCTCTGGATGGAACCACACAGTTCTCACCACTTGCTGGTTGGCGGGAAACCCCAACCGATACTCTCTCCTATTCCAAACACCCCTCGTTGGTGCTGGACAGGCAAGATTCTCCATATAAAACTCCCGTCCTTTTCCGAACACAAGAAGTTTCTCAAACTGCCACCCATTTTCATGTCACTTTGCGATTCCACTCTCACCATGGCTCCGAAGGACACGCGCTTGGTTCCAAATGCTACTGTCCACGCTAAGGCCAATTGCGTTGTGGAAGGCATTCTGTGCAGACAATTCTATGGATCTATGTGGAAAACTAAAGAAGTGCTAGGCACTGTCATCAGCACAGAGACGAAAAAGCCAAGTCTCAAGACCTAAATGTTTGTCAAGGGTTCATGGGAGCTACCATCTGGAAAAGTAATCAAAATCGTGCTTCTCCGGCACGTACGAGCTGGTACCCCAGCCCCCCGAGGCACTGACGGCCAAATTCTACATCATGCACGTCACGAGACTGCCGATGTTATTGAGTTCGCCCCGGCCACACCTGAGGCACTGCATACACAACCCTCGCCTTGTGACGTATTTCCTCCCACTGCAGCACAGGGCCATGTCATGGAGCAAACAGCATGTCATGGCCAGATATGGTCCTCCTACGAAGAGGACGGTCATGTCGACGGCATGGTCCGGGCGAAAAGATCGGAAATGAAGTCACCAGATGGCAGTACAGTATCTGAAGGTAGTGAATGGCGTGAGAGAAACGTCTTGGACTACTTCTTTATGACGTTCCCAATGGAGTATCTGCCTAAAATTGTACAGCTTAAATCATAAAGCTTTGCAAATGCAGGTGAAAAGGCTATAACTGCCTCCGAGCTCCTCTAATTTTTCGGAGTTCTCATACTTATGACAAGATTTGAAGTGTGTGGCTCTCGACGTTTCTTGTGTGGGACAAAACCGGTCAGAAAATATCTCTCAACCCCAATTTCAGCTCTATAATGCCCCGGAGGCGGTTTGATGCACTTTTTGCAAATTTTAAATTTAGTAAGGGGCGAATAAGGAGCGCCGTTACAGAAGACGCACTTCACCGTTGGTGCACAATTTCAGACTTCGTAGAAGCCATCAACAACCACCGTGTGAAGTTCTTCGTGCTATCGGAAACCATCCGCATCGACGAATCCATCTCGAGGTGGTATGGATTGGGGGCACTGGATTGATATTGGATTGCCCCATTACGTGGCGCTGGACCGCAAAACCGAGGCAGGTTGCGAAATACAGTGTAGTACAACTCCACACCGCGACCCCCGGTGGGAGATGAGAACCGCCGAGACGGGCGGTTACTACTGTAGTAATCGTGCACGCGCCCTCTGCGAGCACAGTAGTACCTCCACGGCGTACACGTGACACAACCGTTGGCGCCGGTCGTGGCCACGGGCACACGTGTGCGACCCATCCGGTAAGTAATTAGCAATTAGTGGTTAATGGCACAAATTAGCCAATTTAGCACAGTAGCTGGTATACAGTATGTAACAGCTACTGTAGCGGGACAGGTGTCCTGGCGCCCCACTTAGGGGTTAAGACCAGGGGCACCTGCCCCGTTCCAGTAAACGGGGGCAGACTCGCCTCCCTTCCCTTTACGGCTTTTTGCTAACTCCGTCCGGTTTTACCTCTAAGTCTCAGGCTTCTAACCCGTGACCGGCCGTCCGGATCTAACACCACCGACCGGCTGCGCGTCACCGGCCACGTGAGCCTTCCCTCTTTTCGAGTCCTTCCGTACGGTTTGCGCTCGCGTGGGTTACCCAGTGGCGCGCGCTCCCTTACCTCTAACCCCCCTCGTTCGGAGTGGTCGGGACGAAGGTAGTTATACCTGTCAATCTGGTCCCGAGACAAACAAAGAGAGTTAGAGAAAGATGAAGTTTACTCGGGCTACCAGACCGCGCTCACCCTTGTAGATCCCGGCTAACGCCGAGACCACGTAGTGGTCATTAGTTTCGTCCGACACCGCCCTCCTTCGTCACACCCATTAGGCCCTGCCGCTTCTGTAGCGGCAGGGGCCGCCAGCGCCGGAGCCTCGGCCGCACGCCGAGGGGCGAGCAAAGTAGAGAACGACTCTTAGACTTTGCTATATTCCGACAACCCGGGAGGGCGCGAGGTCACAGGGCGGCCGTCGCCGCCGACTTAAATGAGCACCGGGGTGCCAACCGTAGTTCAGTATCCTTAGTATCCTTCCCTTATCATACCTCAACCATCGCCACATCGACACTCGCTCTTTTTTCTGTTCGAAAAATTGACGGTATTTTTCGAATGCAGCTGGTTGAGGTTCCAGTATCCGTAGTAACCGGTTCGAGCATAGCGCCTTAGCGCGACACTCTTTAGAGCACGAACGACAATAACACATAGCACAAAACACGCCGCAGACCTCGCTTGTTCTCTCTGACTTCAACATATGCACAACATATGCACAACCATCTTGCTCTGCCTGCCTACCAAAAGGTGCCAGGATACATTCACATTTTGTTTTTGACTTTTCCTCCAGACCAAACCTTGTCCACTGCGAACCTCTAACAGCCTAAAAGCGCGCATTTTGTCGGCAGCCACGCGGGCTGCAAACACGCCTACTCTGCTTCCCCACCTCCAGCCCCAAGCTATTGCCGTGGGGCTACACCTGCCGCGCAGGTCGGAGGATCCAGGGACTTGTTTTCAGCATTCCCATTTTTGCCTTCTTCTTGCTCGAGTACCCCAACTTCAGCAATCTGATCCTTGAGAAAAACCAGCAGAGCTTGTCCACGCGTTAGGCGAGGACTGCTACGAACTGCACTTGTGATGGGGCGGTGAGCGGCAGCGTCAGCCGTAAATCGCCACATCATTAACATTCTTATTTTTGAACTCACCCTCCAACGTGATACGAATAAACAACAATCCCAAAAACGACGACGGCGAACACATTTCGCGACAGAACTACACGGGTCGTTACCACATGGGTCGTTACTCAATGCGGCTCTGCTGCTTGCCTACTCTTCGACCCCTCCTCCGGTCCCGAACTTTCGTCGTAGGACCATTCCCAAAGCGGGTTGGAGGCACGAGGTATTGCGTTTTCGGCGGTCGCAGGTTTTGCCATCTTCCCTTTTGCGTCTTGACGAACATCCAAACCTCGATCTTGAGAAAAGCCCAGCGGAGCTCACATTCGGCATCTTGCGGATGTCACTACGAACTGCAATTGTGACGGAGTAGTGAGTGACAGCGTCGGCCGTCTACTAATGACTGTCAATCTGGTCCCGAGACAAACAAAGAGAGTTAGAGAAAGATGAAGTTTACTCGGGCTACCAGACCGCGCTCACCCTTGTAGATCCCGGCTAACGCCGAGACCACGTAGTGGTCATTAGTTTCGTCCGACACCGCCCTCCTTCGTCACACCCATTAGGCCCTGCCGCTTCTGTAGCGGCAGGGGCCGCCAGCGCCGGAGCCTCGGCCGCACGCCGAGGGGCGAGCAAAGTAGAGAACGACTCTTAGACTTTGCTATATTCCGTCAACCCGGGAGGGCGCGAGGTCACAGGGCGGCCGTCGCCGCCGACTTAAATGAGCACCGGGGTGCCAACCGTAGTTCAGTATCCTTAGTATCCTTCCCTTATCATACCTCAACCATCGCCACATCGACAATACCACATACAAAATGCAGCCTGTTGATCAAGTGCAATTATGCTACGATTAGAGCTGAGAATGTGCGCAGACAATACTGCGAGAAAAACGTTTGAAGGGACCACAAATCATGGGACGGCTGTTGTTAGGAGGCTTACAGAGCCTTGGACCGGATCAAGACGCATGGTTGTCGCTGATTCGTATTTTGCCTCGGTCGAGACAGCTGAGCAACTGATGAAGACAGGGCTGAGATTTACGGGTGTCGTCAAGACCACTACAAAGCGGTTTCCCATGTCTGAGCTCGGACGTACTGAGTTGACAGGGCGAGGAGATACTGTTTGTTTGCAGACTACAATTGAACCAGCTGGTACTGTGCTGCTTGGTTTATGCTGGGTCGACAGAGCTTGACGATATTTTGTATGGACTGCTGGCTCAATGCGCCCTGGTGCGCCTTACGAACGTGTAAAGTGGAGACAAGAGAGTGATGGTCCTCGTCGGGTCCACATTGAAGTTAGGCAGCCTCAACTGGTTGAGCACTACTACAGTGCGAGCTCGGCAATTGACAGACATAATCGCTGTAGGCCGGATGATTTAGGTATGGAGCGAAAAGTGGAAGTCAAGGACTGGCACAAGCGTGTCAACTTGACACTTTTGTCAATCTGCATGGTGGACTCCTGGCTTCTCTATAAAAGTGGAAGGGGTGCCAAAGGACACATGCCTCAGCATGTGTTCTACGCAAAATTGGCTGAAGGACTTGTGGACAATGTGTTTGAAACTACTGCTTTTCTAAGAGTTTCAAGCAGTAATTCCATTGGAAATGAAGGCTTCATACCCTCCAGTGGAGTCAGAAAACACCTATCACCGACAGAAAGGCGCCGTTTGTGTTTTGGAAAGGTTAGCAACGCAGTGTATCAAGGTCGGTGCTCTGTGTGCCAGCAGAGATCAAAATTTGTCTGCTCTGGCTGTAGGGACGACAAGGACCGAGACATTTTCTTGTGCCACAGTCAAACTGGGCGCCATTGCTTTAACAAACACATAGTACCAGAGCATTATTACTAAGCGATTCTATGACAAAGAGTTACAGTGCGGTAAACATTGGGACTACTGTACCCCAAAAACACCTGCTGGATCCAGGGATTAAGTCGTTAAAGTTATCCAGGAGTCGGGGGCTTTAGGGAGCGAGCACAAAGTGCTTTAGAGCTGCAAGAATGGGATGCAGTCTTTGTTAAGGAGACCACTACACGGAATAACTGCATATACTTTCGACTGCCTCAAATGAGGCAAACAAAGCCTCATATGAGGAAAAAATTGTGTCGAATAGACACTGGTGTACAGTACATGACGTTGCGCTTCGTTATCTATCCTGCACATGACATACCCTGCCCGGTAGGGTAATTTGGAAGAAAGGGTAATTTGGAACCCAGCTTCAAAGGTCTCTATGCACACAATGTGCATTCATGTGTTAGAATGACCAACCGGGAAGGAGTTTTGTCGCGCACCATTTTTCTGAACTACGAGCGACCTACTTACTGGCTTGCCACTATAACCCCCTACCTTCCCCACGTTTTTGTTTTCGTTCGTGTATTTATTTTTGTTTTGTGTCGTACAGAACGCGAACCTCACTTCGCGAACGACGCCGAACAAGATTTGCGACTTCAATCCATCGACGTCTCAAGACCAAGTCAGAACGGCGACTCGACGGTCGCCATCAAGTAACCATGCGGTGTGTCACACCGAGAACAAGAATGAGTTGTTTTGTTTTGCTTCTCATCGCACAAGAGCGTTACGCCAAGAGATTTCGTCTACCTTCCATGAGGATCGTACTGCACACCTAGACGTTGAAGAGTCCGAAGGGCCGAAGTTAACTCGGTAACCATGGTGATTTTCGTAATGATAACCCGCTCGTACGGAGCTGTCTAACGACGGCTGCTCCGTTTTACTATCGATGGGTATGCCTAACAACAGCTAGGGCCAACAGCTTAGAAAAGGGGCGAAATTGGGGAGTCTTCATCGGAAATGCGGTCCCGATGAACGGAGTGATACAAAGCTAAATTTTCTGTGTATTGAGTCTAGAGAGGACGCCTCGGAAAACGATGTCCAGGTGACTCACGCGGCACGCAGGGGGGAACCCCCAACAATACGCAAATCGAACCCGTTGTTCTGACTACCCATCGAGAGCCGACTACTACTGATGTTCGCAAAAGCCTCGGTTTATGACTGCAAGGTACTGAAGGGAAAGGAAAGAAGAAAAAAATGGAGAGGAGAATGGAGAAGGGAAGTGACTGCTTTATAAACGAGGAGATCAAGGTACTCACGCCCTCCTTCATCGGTAGGGTCATCTCACTGAGAACCATTCTAACGGAAGAAAGCTTCACTCGACGAGCTACTTGACGACGATCCGTCTGCTGCGTGCGAAAAATACCGTCGCCAAGTTCACATGTTCGCCCATGCCTCAAGCGATGTATTGGGATGGTCCCCGTCGCTATCCCTCACCATGATCTTCATTCATTCATCCTTGTTTAATTTTCCTATCTTGTTATTCATTTGGTTCATATCTTGCTTCCCCGCTACGTGGCCGAATCCTACTTCTTACGAAGGCGGAACGCGAGGCCGCGCCGATGCACAGGGTCCGGAAGACAAAAAGAGAATCAATGATTGTTGAAGGAGGTTACTGCATGGCGCTGGCTTTTACATTACGAACGCCTCGAATCAAGATTGAATCGTTTGGAAAAGAAACACGGCGCGTCGGTCGTCAAGACAAAATGGAGAAGAGACGCGATGGTCTGAGGGGTATTTGCTCGTCAGCCGGATCAAAACCGCACCAATTTGGTGTCCCTGCTTTGAAAGCGGGGATGTTTGGGTACAAAGCGAAATGACGCCTCTGTGCAAAGTCTTCGTAACAACGAAAATCGACGTCCGTCCTAGGAGATAGCATGCCATCGAAGCACGAACGTTTGATAAATTGATGATTTAACACTAACCGATGTTATGGGTCTGCCCGAGCGAATCCCCTGGCCAGATTGACAACGCCCGAGGCGAGCCACTTGCTACTGTGCCGAGCGGCGCTCGTCGAGGGTGAACCTAGACCATTCAGTGCAGGGAAGGAGAACGTTGTCGGTCAAGAAGAGTCATCTTAACGTACTGCATCGGTACGAAGAACGTACCAGTCCTCATCCGAAGGGAAGTGGATCAAAGGGATCGCGTCACGAACGATGGATTTCACTACTTTTTCTTTGAGAAGTGCGTATGGCTGACGCGGGTGACGTAAAAGCTGACAGAGAAACTGAGTGTAATTTTACATCAGCTGTGTCTGATCGTAGACGTTTGAAACTGTGGACTGTGCGATACAGAGAAAAATCTCGATACAGTGGCCCCTAAAGGTGGCCACCCGGAAAGGCCATTAGGGTCACTGTATCGGTGGGGGTCACTGTACTGGAGCTGGATGCAGGTGCCCCGCAACGGCCCCAAACAAAGGGGTGAAGTCCAGCTGACAGAGCTGACAACTTAAAAAGCTAATAAAACTGGAGCCTGCACCCATCTGATGCAGCTCAAAGCTGGCGCGAAACTCAAATAGTCTTGAAAGTAACCAAAAAACAACCTTCGTGTCACCAACAACGAGCTGAGGGCCATCCAAAAACTGCCTTCTCGCTACCGCGAAGGCCACTGACGTAAGCCTTGACATCAGCATCGAGTACGACACTGTGTCATACTCTTCCAGCCGGGTTTCTAATACATTCATTGTTTTGATGACATCAAAATTTTGCCGAGAACAACTTGGGCACGAACATAGTTTGCAAGACAGAACGACCGCGCATAGCGTCGTATCCCACATTCGATAGACGTCAACATGTCATCAAGCAAACGATCTCAACCCACCATTGAAACTAAGCAGCACGTACTCCGACTCCTTGGAGCAAGACCTGATGGATCGTTTGGGGCTGCAACTTTAAACGACTCTACAAGTTCTCCGTGGACGGCCACCGCTTTGGCCAAAGAGTACAGCGTTTCTAAAGCTGCTATATTCAGTTGGAAGAAAAATGCCACAAAGATAATGGCACAGAAGCTGCATACCCGCAAGTCCCGTAAACTTTCACGAATGAAAGACGGAACATTTCGAGATGTCGAATCGGCGGTGGCAACCTATATGAGACAGAGAATGGTATACATGCGAGGCGAGTCTCTCTTTCGTGCCGATGTTGTTGCTAGAGCGGCTAAAGACATTGCGCAAAAGATCATGGAACGCCACGAAAAGGAGTTGGATGAAAAACTACCGGAAGATCAGGTCCTCGCCTTAAAGCAAAAAATTGAGTCTTTAAAAGGATTTAAGGGCAGCCCAATGTGGGTTGCAAACTTTATGCGGCGCAACAATATGCATAGTTCGAAGGGCACCGGACAAGCAGGGCACTTTGATTCACAGACAGTGTACATGGCTCGCCGTTCTATCCAGAGATCAGTTTGCACCTCTCCAATTGGATGCATCTCCAACACTGACGAAGTTGCCGTACTGTATCGTTCCTTTCCAAGCCGTGCGATTCGAAACATTGATGAACCAGCAACATACTCACGTCTGAAAGAGCGCCTAACTGCTGTGCTAACCGTATTCGCAGACGGTCGAAAGGCGCCACTCACCATTATTGGAAAGTCGAGAAGGCCGAAGAGTTTTCCACGACATTTTGATGCAGCAAAGGACTTGGGAATATTTTACAAATCCCAAAAGAATGCTTGGAACACTCAACAGCTGTGGACTTCTATTGCCACTGGGCTGAACAAAGCTACCCGTATACAGCACAAAAATGTTATCAGTGTCGTCGACAATTGCTCTGCACATGCAATTGACTACACGCCGCATGAAAATTGGTCCACAGTGTTTCTTCCTCCCAATATGACCCCAGTCTTGCAACCTGTTGACGCCGCAATTGGTCGTTCTTTTAAATCTGCTTTCCGGCGTCTGCTCGTTGATCATATTCTCACTTACGTGGACAAGCAAATGGAAATGCCCGAAGAACAGCGCTCTACTTTTAAACTTACACAGATACTGACAACATACGATGCCGTTGTGATGATGAAGAAGGCATAGGATATGGTACCTATGAGCGTGGTTTTGAACAGTTGGCTAACGACTGGCATTGTTGCACCCTATCAACGCGACGACATTTTGCAGCGAAAAACTGCTGTTGGCAACCGCTCTGAGCCCGCAATGAAAGCGATTGGCAGCTCTGCTACTTCTACGGAGTCTGCAATCAATGCATCGGAGGCGTTACGCGCAAAGGCAAAAGGAGAGGAGTGGCTCAAAGAGGAAGAAAACGATACAGACAATGGTATTGAGAACCACAATGAGGCATTGGGGGACTGGGAATGGACGGGAAACAACATGCATTTATTAATGAGCGACTGGCAAGAGTTGGCACGATTGAACGTGGTAGAAAGTTTTAGTAATGGAGATTTGCAGGAGTTTAGCAGGATGGAAGATGGCGTGGATATTTGCGTGCCAGTTTCAAGCGACAATGCGCTTGATGAAGCTGTTTCTACTGCCATGGAAGAGGTCCGAGGGCCTACGGAGCAGTCTGACTCAGACTCCGGGGCAGATGCACAAAGAGAAGAAGAGCGCTGTGCGGCAAAGAAGCCCTCTCTAAATCGTTTGCAGGCAGCAGCTGTGGCTTTGAGAAAGGAGGCAAATTTATTTGCCCAGAGTGAGCATCCATTCTCAAAATCCATGAGGGATGATTTTCTGGTACTTTTGGACATTGAGATAGAGAACATTGTTGGCTATCGCAAGCGCTGTCGTCGTCAGTCAACGGTCGACTCATTTTTTCCGAGCTCGTCACGTGAGTGACCTTACAAATTTTAATTAAAAATATACTTTTTCTACAGTGACCCACTGCAAATACGGGTCACTCAACAGGAAAGGTCACTGTAGTGAGGGGGTCACTGTAGAAAACGAAAGTGGGCTTTGTGGGCACACAAGGCAATGGTGGCAAGAATTTTCTGGCCATCGGTCACTGTACCGAGGGGGGTCACTGTCACGAGCGGTCACTGTATCGAGATTTTTCTCTGTACTGATCACACGCAAGCCGATGTCTAGAAGACGGCCGTTCGTAGCCGAGGTGACGAAGAAGGACGAAACCAGGTCGGTTGAAATGCTTCGTTGCGCAGCGGCCTGAGACGGACTTTGCATTTAGTAATTTAGGGGAGAGAGCATAGCTCTGGGATGATGGTGGACGAACCGGTGGACCGTTTTCGACAGTGCTGATTTGTCGACTGCTCTGAATGATCGAACGACGAAGGCCTATATTAACTTCGACAGCTGGTTGCCCCGAATGCTTAGGAGACCGGAGGAGGACGAAGGGGACCCCCCTCCCCGCTTCTTTTTGTGTTTTCGATAAAGACCTTGCCGAGGAATAATTCGTTGAGGAATAATTGTTGAACGAGAGACGACAGCTGGGACAGCGTTGACGAGACGCCGTATCAACCCGGAAGGGGGAGAAAGAAGTTCACCAAAAATTCTTTGAGACCTGAGGGCCCCAGCCCGACACACCCGGTAGTCTCGTCCTTCATTTATGGACGCCATCCGTCGGACAAGACTGTACTGTGTACACAGCTCGATGGGGAAACCAATGTTTTGGCGGATAACGGGAGGAGGAGAAGACGGAGACAACCACCGGAAGCTTCTCTCACATAACAACCCTCGTCGAGTGTCCAGTAGGACAGGCTGGCAAGGAGTTGGGAAACAGACTCAGCGACACGCCGTGCCAAGGATAAAGAGGAAGAACGGAAGAGAAGGAAATATAGGGGAATCAGGGAAGAGAAAATTGAAAATGCAAAACAGGAGGATGACAGAGGATGAGATGCAGCCGCGGCGACGCCGCGCATAAGAAAAAAAGGAGGAAAAGAGGAGTGATTTACGGAACAAATGAGTACGCAAGGAGATCTCTTTAATTCTTGCAAGGGATGAGGACGTCGCTAACATAGCGTCACCCCGACGAGGTACTATGTCATGAGCTGAAGCATGAGGGTAGTTTACTTAGGCGGTTCGCGGAAGGATTTCCCTTCCGGGAGAGAAGTGATGAGTCGAGCCAGGACCCTGAGGACCTCCAACGAAGCCTCTTTAATGGCTTCCGTCGCCACGGCATGGGCCCGCAGAAGGGAAATATAGACCTCACAAACATGGCAAGCCCCTTGGGAATTTTTGGGACGGAGAAGTCGCTTCACGCGACGCTGGTTTGAGGTCACGTTGCGGAGAGAGGAGAAGAGGGGTTGGTTTCCCTCCGCCTTTGGGAATTGCACGGACAGACAGGCTCTCTGTAGCTTCGTGCTTTGAAGAGTTAACCTCCAAGGAGGCCGCCGGGATGAGAGTGCGTGCAGGGAGAGATGGCGGAGGATGGACAAGCTGGGATCTCAAGTGGATTGACAGCACAGCTGGTGAGACCGGCTGGACAATGGAGGTTGAGGGAGCTCCGGGTGCTACAGGAGTAGTAGCAGGACTAACGCGAGGACGCGGAGACGAAGGTGGTGATGGCCTTGTGCAGATATTGGAGACTCGGGGGTCTGTAGGTATACCCAGTTCGGTGATGGGGAGGGGAATTTGATTCCCAAATCGTCGTCTCAGCTGAGCCTCTGCCGCTTAACACAGGGATCCAGACCACGGGTTGAACCAAGCAAAATCGCCTGCTGCGCAGTGAGTCCGTCCGGAGCAGAATGATGGGCGTTGGTGTGTGAAGGAGCGGGAAGAATTTTGACGCGGAATCGCGTCCCAGTTCACTCTCTCTATTTTGTCGAGCAGCGAATGGACTTCGCTATCCACATCTGCACCGCCCAGAGGGACTGTGAAATCGAGCAATCTCATGAGTTCGATGAGTTTGGGAGGCAGGAACCAAAGACGCCAGCAGTCATAGGTTTCCCTCAGTAATGTCGCTGCCACTTTAACACACCATTTGGTGAGGAATACGACCCAAAGCCCGTGCCGCCGATCGCAAAGATACCTCCCGTAATAAGTGAGCACAGGACCAAGCTCTGCCAAAAAATCCTGACACACTTCGAACTGTCCCCACCAGGAAGGGATTTTTTGATAACGATTTGTGTAATGGTCTCGCGCAATTTCTCGCGCCTCTAGCATGTGGTATGCTACGAAGTAGCCGGTGTCCGAACGGAGACAACGCTCTGCTCGTACGATATGTTGGAAGAAGGGAAGGTTCCCACGTTTGAGATGACGGAAATTTTCCGGAATGATGGCTCGCGTCCAGAACATGGCTTCGTTTGTGGCAGTTCGTTGGTTATACCAAAGGCGATTTGCCTCTCTCACGGGATCCCCGGCGGTCCAGTTCATCATGCTGTCTAAGTAAGATCGCTCTCCTTCCGTACGGTACTGCCAGGTGTCACAAAAAAACTGGCAGGTATGAGACCGTCGGTCAGTGGTAATTCGAGGCGATCGCAGACAGCGGACATAAACCGCGCGGAGAGTGTATGACGACCATGGGGGGAGGAGCCGCGCAAAATAGAAGGAAGAATCGCGATGCGGGCTCGCTAATCGAAGGAATGGATGGCCACAAGGGGGAGGTGACCGGGTAATATACCAGCGCCGTCAGAAAATTTGTTTTCGATATTCACGGTGTCGCCAACGCCAAGATCGCAGAACCAAAGAGCAGCCGCGAACAAGAGGGGATGCGCACGCATGGATGTGTCGTGTAGTTCTGCGAGGGAGGCGTAGCGACAAGGAGAAGGAGTAATTTGCGGAGTGGGTTGGAAAATCGGTCGTGAAGGAGGATCGTCAGGGGGAAGTCGGGGAACGGAAGGAAGACCACGGAAAGCTCGAGGTTGGGAAGAATGGCCAACTCCAAGGCGCTTGCGGATAACATTCTGGCCCGCCCGCCTCGGCGACGCAGGAGGTGTGGGGTTCGTCTTTTCCTTGCCCATCGTGACTGTTAATCAGGAGAAAGCTGAAAAAGAGTCGAAATGGAAAATGCAGCTGGAGATCAAGGAGCGAAGCATATGCGCAAGGACGCTCAGGAGGGGATATGTAGTGCAGTAAGGGGTTGCATAAGGAAGTGAAGGGAAAAGAAACTAAGTTGGAATGTGAATACTGTAGTCCGGGATTGGGGGACACACGTGTGAATATTTACACAGTTTTTTTATTTTAATTATTAATTTTATTTTAGTTAATTAGTCAGTATTAATTTTGCTGACATTAGATTAGATCTAGGATATAGCGCCGTGAGCTACTGTAGTGGCTCGGGCAGGGCAATATATACCTTAGCCCGCTGACTACCAAGTCAGTAAAGGTAACCCGAGTTGCCAGAGTCTGATATCGCCTTGGTCGAAGTCCGTCTTTTACAAGACATTCCCGTCAACTACAGATTACTTTATCCTTTGCGCTCGAGGGTTCCCTTTCCTTTTCCTTTATCTCCCTATCCTTTTCTATTTCTAATTCTACCTATTTTCTCTTATCTTGTGTTGGTGCCATCGGCCTCGGTTGCGACCGAACCGGTGTCGGTGTCTTGGCTATCGGGCGACACAGCTGGTGTAGCGCTGCGACTGTGACCTATTCTCCGACGGAGACTGTTGCAACGACGTCTCCCTCGAAGGGCTTTGTCGTGTGTACAAGCCAGTGTTGGTGCCATCGGTCTCGGTTGCGACCGAACCGGTGTACGTGTTTCGAGCCATCGGGCGGCACAGTTGACGTAGCGCTGCTACTTTCATTTCATCCCGTCGGGCTGCGTTGCGACTCCCCCGTCGAAGGCCTTGTCGCGTTACAACTTGTAACGGGAGCTTCTTCGGCGCCTTCAAGGCGCCGAAGAAGCTCAACGAGATTGGGCCTTACAACCCAGTGGAACCGGGATACCTACGTACACGCCCCACCCCACACTCATCGAGCAGTTATCTTTGCAAGTCTCTACCACATCAATCCCGGGCCGGGCTATTTCTCTGTGCCCCCCCTATCCGGGATCTGAGCTACTACGAGTCGCAAGCTCGTTTAAACGGAGAAGGGAGAGTCGGACACTCCGTAGCGCTGTGCCGTCGGCAGTTCCTCTTTTTGTTGCTGTTGTAGTTTTTGCTGGACCATCGGACCGCGGTCTCTGCCTGACAGGCGCATTGCACTACAAGGCTCTTACAATTACAGTATCGGAGTTTGTTTCAACTCGCCGTCATCGTCCATGATAGTGTCCGTTGGGAGTTGCCTGTTCTACTACTCAATGATGGCCCGTAGAACCGTAGTGAGATTACGATAGTTCCCCTATTCGGTTTAGTCGTCGGGTTCTTCAAACCCCAAAACCTTGCAGTTGATGCCAAAACCCTCTGATCCATGACTACGGGCGTCAGGAGTCACATCTCCCTTGCGCGGTTTCAGGACCATGTCAAAATAAATAGCTAAATAAATGGTCCTTCTCACAGCGATTTCCAACTTCTCCAAGCGTCCTCCCTCCAATATAGATTGTCGTCCAACTCCCTCATGATATATACAAAAACATAGAAGCGTTGAGGGATTAAAGCTAATCAGTGGGGATAGGTATCCCATCCTGTTGAAGACAAGTCCGAAATCAACCTCGATCTGCATATTGGCCTCCACTGTACTGGACTGATAGGAAAATGTGGTTCTGAAAAATCGGACCTAGATTTGGAATCCTTGAAAAACAGACTGAAAATTGGGGTGCTTCCAAACTTGATCCTCCGCGGTCGTCTGCATTTGCGTCTACGTAGACCTCACGAAATGCAAGAGACACCTTATCCGATAATGCTGCAGCACGCTTATCGCTTTTGGAATGCAAATGGAGGATCATCAAGTGGACTGACCGTTTCAGAGCTACTGGAGTCATCAGTACACGGACTGTAGAGTCGCGACGGTCTTGTGTATTTTGGTGCACAAGATCGCCGCTCTAGAGTAGAGTGGATACAGAACGCAAAAAGGAATAAACCACGACAACGACCACTGCGTGAGTTTTATCACATCCTTCCGAGTGGACCTCGGACCTGCCGGTCCGGTTTCCAGGGTTTGGATCGTGCTTCGCCCGTCCGTTCGCAAGACGGTAAAGAGCTTCCTCGTCAGCCCGTCCCACGACTGAGGCATTCTCTGATCATGCTAGCGCTTTTTACGTCGTCGACCTCCTTGCTCCCCCTCTTCTCGGTTAAACTCCTCCTCGTCCTTCGGTAATCCCTGCAGACAGGCGGAACGGGGCATGGCGTGCAGCGTTATGTCGTCGACGTCACCAACCAAAAAATAGAAACAAAACATAAAACAAACAAACTTTGAAACAAAAACAGACTGGAGAACCGCAAAACAAGCGGTTCGCCTCCTTGATGACGACACGTTCTGCCCGCGCATCCAAGGAAGGCACCTCCTTTCCTCACGCCTACATGACTGGCGCGACTTGCACTCTCCCTTCAGGGAAGCACGGTCCTACAACCCGCGTACTCTGTTAAAAGAAAGGGCGGAACGGGGGTTTGTATTTGCGTGGACTTGCGCTTGTCATCAGCGCGTTTCCTCATCCCGCGTGCCCGATCGGCGACACCTGTTCCTTAATTTTTGGATAATAGTTCATACGCGTTCGGCCACCCGCCTGGCCTCGGACCACTTGTCCGTTTTCCCTCATTTGAAATGCCTCATAATTTTCTTCATTCGATCGCACCTTGCGAAAGCCGATCGGCGACTTGGACGTCACTTCACGTGAGTGGTACACGCGCTTGTACTCAACCGAGTATAATGCCTCTATCGGAGTTTACAGTAAAGCTTTCCTTTCTCGAGCGAGTGCTGTTTAGGGGGAGGGATGGGTCTCGGAGAAGTATATATAGCTCCCTTCACTCTTTTTAATCTCCCTTCCTCGATATCGTGTGTGTGTCTGCCTCGGGGTTGGTGAAGCATACTGGGCTCCTTGCTTCTTCCGGATGTACATCTCGGTATTCTTCTGCACGTTTCAACCTCTCATCCCAACCGCTGTGACAAAAAAAACTTTTTTGCCGTTCGCCGCATTTTCTAGACGACTCTGCTCGTGATTCATGAGACCCTCCATCACGTGTAGACGTCCCGCCTTCGTCTGCACCTCTTACGCGACCTTCTGACGCGCATTTATTCTCGCCCCATGCTTGGCGTGGCTGCATAGAGTACGCGTAATCGCCTTCCGCTTAATTTTCCTTCAACTAGAAGAATTAGCCTGACATGTCCGTACGACGCAAAACACGCCTATTCGACGAACTCATCCTAGCCGTTATCAGCTGCTGCAGTCGTTTGAGCCTGAGTTCCTTTTCCACGAGTTCGTGGTAGCAGTTCACAGGCCTCGGGCAGGTGGCCTTCACTTTCCTCCACACACGCTGCGAATTTGTCCCCTGTCCACAGCTCTTCTATATTACTACCGTCCCGTGCGGTGAGCTCAGTGCACTTCCCGTCACTGCCTCTCTTCCCGTTGTCCGCCGGCCTCATCTCCTCCTGCCTCTACCCATGACGCCAAAACACACGCCGTGCAGTAAGGCTCTCCTACGTCCCTTAGTTCCTCCTCGGCTTCGTCCTGAGTTGCGAGAGACCCGCAACGCGGTCGTCATCCGTAATCTTGTCAAGGTTGGACCGGATCTCGAAGATCATCGTCCTTTCAATGGCCTGCCGGCAGTCCTCGTAGACTTGCTGACCGATCTCCGCAGTGCAGGATCGTGTCTTTAACATCTCAAAACATAAAATAGAACAAACAAAAACAAACACAAGAAAAGTAAAGAAAACGAAGAAAAAAAGGAAGAAGGGTTATTGTAGCCAATTTGTAAGTATCTAGCTCGGGTGTAGGGAAAGCATGTGTGCGTCCGTGTCCGTCGAGTACGGTCAGGTAGCGCCTTCGCCCTGTGACGGCTCTGGGCATAGATACCGTCGGCTGTGGGCGACAGCGACTAAAAAAACTCTCTTTTGGATTAAATTACACCTCACGAGGACGGACCGCTGATCCCAATTGTCCTTTCACGTGCGTCCATCAATGACGTGGGCGTGTATTCTCCAGTGCGCGATATGCCTCCTCCGTGGATACAGTGTCACTTCTGTTTCGTAGCGTGGCGGCGCACGCCGGTCCAGTTATCTGCAAGATTTGGAGGAAAGGGCTCCCTACTCTCCTACTCGTCACTTTCCACGATCACGACTCCTGTGATTACCATCGCCTTCTGTCTTGGCGGCACGGTTTCGGTACCAGTCACAGCTATGGAGTCTCTTGACGGGGGGTTACCCCGCTTGCGTGCACGCGACTTGCCACGGCAAGGGTAACTTCTTGCTTCGGAAATATCTCACCACGGCGCTGCGCGGCAATTTTGCGACCGGTTCCCACGTCGCGTCCTTCGTTTCATAGCCATACCATTTCACCCTGAGGATTAATTCCTCATCTTGATACCCGTGATCGATTATCTTTTCTATCTCGTACTCAGCGTTCTCATTTTCTTCCTCGCGTCCGGGGCTAATTTCTTCTCCCTCCTGACGATTTTCAGACTCCTCCAACTCTTCTGAATTACTTCTCCTCTGCAGGTCTTGCGGTATCCCCGTTGACGGATTTCGACTGACAACATCTTCATCGTCCTCTAACATCTGCGCTCGCGTGGGAGGACCATCCTCACTCTCCATCGCGTCGCGTTCTGGATTTTCCCCGCGCCCGCCGAGGAACTGTAGAGCCTGTTGTAGGCCTGATATCAGCACCTGTTCCATCGGACTTGGGGCCAATTGTACTCGATCTCGCGAAACGCGTTCCTCTTGATCGCCAATGGCGATGACCACCGTGTTGCTTTCTGATTGTTTGACGGCGTACGGGCCAGTGGCCACTTGTGCAAGCTTGTGTTTGGGTTGTGTAGCGGTGTCTTGTTCCTTCCGAAGGAACACATAGGACCCTACAGGTATGTCGTACTTCGGCTGGCGAACCCTCCCATAAAAGTTTCGCTTGTATCTGGCCTGTTCCTTGCGTAAGCTCTTATTCGCGGTCCTCATCAGACTTCCCAAACATGATTGCCACTTGAGGTAATAGGCTCGCGGGGAACTAAATCGTTCCAAATGCGGCTGCACTTGCAGCGCGAGACTTCTCGGTGCCTGAACTAGTACCAGCTCAAAGGGGGCAATGTTCGTAGTTTTATGAACTTGTGTGTTGTAGGCGAGCGTCACAGCGTCGCTAAATAAATCCCAATCCTTTGGATGATCTCCGATATACTTCCGTAGCGCGAAAAGTATAATTCGATTAAATCTTTCCACTTGGCCGTTGGCTTGCGGGTGGTACGTAGTCGTGAAGACGTTCCAAATACCAAGCAATCGACAAATATTCTGGAAGTACTTGGCGGTGAACTGCGTCCCGTTGTCGGACAGCAGCTTCACCGGGGTGTAGTATAATCCCCCCCTGGGGCTTTTTAGTTAGATTAGATCAACAACGGGATCTAGTGCTGTAGAGCCCGATGCTCTACAGTACTACTGCGCGTGGCCACGTGTACCCCTCGGGTACCGGGCGCACGCGTGCACACGTGCACACGTGTACCGCGCGGGACGGAAGCGCGCGCACACACGTGTACTGTCAGCCACGATGGCTGACAGTATTACAGTACGGTCCGATCTGTACTACAGTAGTCCACTACAGTACTTCGGTACTGTAGTGTTATAGATTGTTTTGTATATTAAATATGGAGCAGACCGGCGGGGTGGAGGAAGACAAGCACGGACTTGTCACCCACCGACCGTCAAAGTCCGACTTCCCGCTTATTTCTAAGGTAACGCTCGCTAATTACCTTAGAAGCGGCACCGAGCGCAGGTTGAGGACGCGCGCGGTACGCCCACGAGCCGGCTCCGCCTCCGCCCGTCGGTACTGGATCGCTACCCAGTACCGCGCCGGGGCGTCGAGGCGTCGAACCGCTCGCGCGTACCGGCGTCCTCCCCGTTCCCGCTCTACCACGCTACCCGGGCCCGCTGCCCGGTGCCGTTAGCTGGTGTCCCGCTTCACCCCCGTCTTCCCGATCGACAAGAGTCTCGGTCGAACTGTGCATACACCCCTATCGCTGGGGGTGTTTATGCTACAGTGGTCTCCCAACCTAGAAGACCCTGGAGTCCGATCTCCGAGAAGACTTCCGCATCCCTCCGCGAACCGATCGCGTCGAGATGAGCCAAGAGTTTGAGCCCTCGATGCGCTCCGAAGCGGCGGATCTGAGTCCGGCCGCTGTGCAGTTCCCATCTGCCCTGTCGGGCGACGGCGACGCAGGTCCTCGTGACCGCGAACCGTCGCTCGGATCCTCCGAGGAAAGAGCGGCGGCGATGTTCGAACGCATAGCCGAACACATGGAGGAAGTCCGTACTTCCCTTGGGATCGATGTATCGGACCATGTATACACTCGATGTATGGCCGAACTCCGCTCCCTGCGTGAAGGGAGGTTCGATAGAGTGACGCAGTCCTTAGAGAATCTCCGAGCACTGATCGACGAGTTACACTCGCGGATAGTGCTCGTCGAAGACTCCCGTTTCGCCTCGCCCGGACCGTCCGGGCAAGGTCGCCCTGAGAGGCCGACCTCGGTGAGACGACCCGAGGACCGAAGCTCTCCGACCGCAGAGCAATTGGGTGCGTTCGCGCACCTCTCCGCTGAGCTCAACCCCACTCGTCGGCGTGCTCGTGACATGGAACGTACCATGGCCGAAAGGCTACCCGGTGCCCCTTCGAGAGGGCCCGGTGGTACCGAACCTCCGAGCGCCGCCGCCCCCGAAGGTTGGCGTCCGACTGGTGCCGCTACCAGTCGGACTGCAGAAGGAAGCCGTCCTCCGATAGACGCGAACTTCGCGTCTGAGACCCAAGCCTTGCCGCCTATCGCCGGAAGTAGGCGGCAAGTGGACCGCGTATCGTACGCGGACGAACAGGACCGTGGAGGAGCCGCCCGCGGATCCGGAG
Organism: Chondrus crispus; assembly: GCF_000350225.1. NCBI lineage: Eukaryota > Rhodophyta > Florideophyceae > Gigartinales > Gigartinaceae > Chondrus > Chondrus crispus. Next base: position 34,760 of record NW_005179050.1, read on the forward strand.
AACCGATGTTCTCCGTCGATCCCCGCTGGGGCGGCTACCCGCCGGCGAGTTACGCCGAGCATCCAGGTCCGGTAGACGTCCGTACGCTACCGGTTACCTCCTTCGGCACGCTGGGTCCCGCTGAACCCGGGCTCAAGCCGGTACATACGATGATCCAAGAGTTCAGCGCCGTTGCTGACTATCGTATGTACCGCTTGGATAACACCTCGAGGCTCGTTACCTCGGGTGACGCGGGACGGATCGCGAAGTACGTCCAACGCTGTCGTGGGATCCGTCCCACGATGCGCAGCTTCGACGGTACCGACCCGATCCAGCTGCTGCCGTTTTTGAAGGATATCCGAATCACCTTCAACTTGCAACACCTGACCGAAGGTGTTGCGGTACGAGTCCTCGCGCACTTCCTCGAGCGCGACGCGGAGCGCCTGTATACGAGTTATACGATGCGTGGCCTCCGCGCCGGCCAGCTCCATGACGACGTGAGCTGGCCGGGGCTCGTGAATCAATTATTAAAACGCTACCTCACGGACGACGTGTTAGGTGAAGCGTACGACGCTGTCGCTACGGCGCGACAGCAATCGCATGAGACGGAAAGCACGTTTGCTGACCGACTCGAGACTGCCGCGTTCCGATGCACGGCAGTGTTCTCCGAACAGTCCCTCGCGCACTACTTCGTGCGGGGACTTGCACCGGCCACCCGTGCCGCAGTATCCGAAACTGTGCAAAGGCTGCCAGGCAGTCAGAAGACCGATCTTCCGACCATCCGCCGTATCGCCACGGCGGAAGGTACAACGTACCGCGCTCGGCGCGGTTTACCTCTGCCGGAGTCGAAACCGGCAGGGAGGGCTGGCAGGACTACGAAGTGCGCCGCGACAAGTTCGCCCGCCTCGACCCTCCATATCGGGGAGGATGAGTGGCAGGCCGACCCTGTCCTCATTACGCAAGGAGCAGGGCCCGTGGGGGCACGAAACCCCTCACCGATGTCGACCGGAACAACATCGAGTTACGCGACCGCATTCGCGGCCACTCCGACAGTGGCAAGGGGCACGGACCCCCGCGTCGCCGAGCTCGATATCTCGAATCGAGATAAGGGAAGCGCCTCGCCCCGCGTGCCCCTCCTCACCGATGAGGAGGCGCGGCACGCGGCGACCTTCGCCTCAACGGACGGCAGCGCGTACGTGTGCTGGCTATGCCGTACGTACGGGCATGCCATGTACGCGTGCCCGTTCCTGTCGCCGGAACAACGAATGTTCACGGCGTACAGGAACTACCGCTACCAGATGGAGACGCGCCCGGGGGCGCGTAATCCCCTCCGGCAAGCGGCGGGCGAGGGCCGTCCCCCGCGTCATGGTTTCTCGAACCGATCGGGTGGGGGCGCACGCTTCGCCCCCCGTGGAGGCGGGTACCGTCGTAACGAAGTCGATCGTCGGGATCGACCCGCCTACCGCCAGGCGGACACAAGATACCCGCGCCAAGAGCAGAGAGGGGACCGAGACCGTTCTCGGTTACCCCAACAGGTACAAAATGCGATAATGTACCTGCAAGACTGGGTAGAGGATCCGTACCCTCTACCCACGGAGGGTCACGAAGGCGAGCCGACTCGCTTCGTCCCCCATATCCTGCGACGACCGGACGCCGCAGGTCAAGGCCCGGAAGTACCCGAATACTTCGCCAGGGCCGCTGAGCCGCAGTGGGGGAATCGTCCCAACCCACGCGGACGGCTACCCGAAGAAGACCTGGCCGTCGATAGCCAGGAGGTTAGCTCCGACAGCACAGGTAGTTCGAAAAAAGGGTAAAGACGGTTATGTACACGCGGTCGCGTGAGCCGTCTCTTCCCCACGAACTAGACCCGACCCCGCGTGCTCGCCAAGGACACGGGGGGTATTGTCCGATAATACATCCCCCGCTACCGGAGGCGAACACGGGAGCTCCTGTAATGCCGATACAGGAGAGAGCGCACGTCGAGGCCTCCGAAGGCCCGACGTTAGGAGAACAAGACACGGGGACAGCCGAAGTCCCGGTGAGGCGTAACGAAGGCGACGGGGGCAACGACGACCGAAAAGATTCGGTCGACCCCCTGACTCTCGCGAGCCCAAGGTCGCCGCAGAAAGGTCCGTGTCGTACGGACTCGAGTAATCCGAGGGGCGTCACTGATCCGCGGACGCCCCAAGGAAGGGGGAGAAGGAAACGCAAGCGGGGCCAGCACCGAAATCGAAGGCCCCGGCGGAACGACCTTACCGATAAGGTCGCCCCGAAGGTTGTCGACGGCGTCATTTGCCTTCTGACGTCGAAGATCTACAACGTCCTCGGCTCGATAGCCACAGAGGGAAATGCATTTAAACCCCGCACGATCGCCGTTGATATTTGCTCGGGGTATAATCTGGTGAGGAAGGCCGACCTTCCCCCCGATTGGACGCGTTACGTCGTGCACGACGCACCTCTGCCACGATTGGCAGGCGCGAATAGCAACCCCCTCAAGCTTTCGGCCGTCGTCCGCCTGGCCGTGCCGTTGAGGAACACGTTGTTCCGAATTCCGTTCGTAGTGGCGGACCGGCTGGCCGTGCCAATCCTCCTCGGCACGGCCTTCATCGATACGCACGTGCGATGTATCGACATCGAAGCTCAACGAATGGAGCTACGCCAAGGCGGTTCTGTCGCTATCGTCGACGGAAAGGGGGAGTCGACTCCCCCTACCAGGCGACACGGACGACACACGGGTCGGCCGGACGTACGCGAGGAGGCCCCGCAGGCGATCCGAATCGCCCGCTGGGTTACCATCCCCGCGATGTCACAAGCCCGTGTGCGTGTGACAACCGCGGGGAGGGGCCTCGTGTTCCTGGAGCCCAAGCCCTCACTCCAACACCGACATGGAGTGAGGCTGACGAGTGGCGTCGCGGAGGTCCTACCGAATCAGACCTTCGACGTCATCGTCGCGAATTTCTCACGACGAGAAAGGCGGCTTCCGAAGCACACCGTCGTGGGATACGCGAGGCGCAACCCCCTCGCGATCCTCACTCCCGAACGTAAGGTCGCCGAGGGGATCGCGCACGCGCTGCACCTGACCGACTTGACGGATCAAGTCGGTGGGGTAGGAGTTGGCCGATCCAACTCCGACGATAAGACCACCGCCGGGGGTGGGGGGGTCGACCCGGACGAACGGTCGCCTTTATGCCCACCGACGTCGAGGGGTACTGTACTCCCCCAGAAAAAGGATCCCGAAAATCCACCGATGGATTGGGAAAAAGAGATCGACCTGTCATACATCGACGATGACAAGCTCCGTGGCCACGTACTCCAGATGCTCCGTAAGCACTCGAGTCTGTGGAGCGGTGCGCTTGGAACGATCCAAGCCACGGAGCACCGCATTCCCCTCGAACCGGGAACGAAACGGATTCGTTCTATGCCCTATGGGAAGGGCCCGGCCATGCGCGAAATGGTCGCCAAGGAGGTCAACAAGATGTTGAACGCAGGGGTTATCGAACCCGCGAGCACCGAGTGGGCGTCCCCGGTGGTGCTCGTACCGAAGAAAGACGGCTCTCTTCGGTTCTGCGTGGACTACCGGCGTCTCAACGCGAAGACGGCAGCGGATTCGTATCCGCTGCCACGGATGGACGACTGCATCGACTCATTGGGAGATGCAGCCGTCTTCACCACGTTGGACTGCAATTCCGGTTATTGGCAGATCCCGGTCGCTCCGGAAGACCGGGATAAGACCACGTTTACGACGCACATGGGCACGTTTCGCCACTTGCGCATGCCGTTTGGACTCAAAGGGGCACCGGCCACCTTCCAACGTGCGCTTGACATAATACTCTCCGGAGTCCGCTGGCAAATATGCCTCGTCTACCTGGATGATGTCATCGTGTTCTCCCGTACGCACGGAGAACACGCGAGGCATCTCGATACCGTCTTGAGCTTACTGCGGAGTTCCGGTATCTCCCTTAAGCTCAAGAAGTGCAGCTTCTTCCGACCGAAGGTGCACTACCTGGGGCACGTCATCTCCCTAGGCAAGTTGAGCGTGGCCGATACGGCGGCCGATGCTTTCAAGACGTTCACGTTCCCGAGGACGTTGACGCAAGTGCGCTCGTTCCTCGGGGCGTGTAACGTATACCGCCGATTCGTTAAGGGGTTCGCTAAGATTGGGCGTCCTCTGACCGACATGACGCGCAAGGATTCGGATCCCGATCTCTATAACCCCACGGAGCTGCAACTTCAGGCGTTCCAGAACCTTAAGAGGTGCATGATCGCTCTGTTGATCCTCGCGTTGCCCCGGCACGGTCGTCCGTACATGATAGACACCGACGCGAGTGCCTACCAACTCGGCTGCACCTTACTTCAGAAGCACGAAGAGCCGAACGACTGGCGGCCCGTGGGGTATTGGTCGTACTCACTGTCCGATAGTGAGCGCAACTACAGCGCTACCGAACGCGAGTGCTTCGCCGTAGTGTGGGCCGTCCGCACACTACGGCCGTACGTAGAAGGCACGAAGTTCACCGTACGTACGGACCATGATGCCCTCCGATGGCTCATGTCACTCACCGAGAGTTCCGGAAGACTCACCCGGTGGCGGCTACGTCTGGCTGAATACGACTTCACCATTCAGTACCGCCCCGGACGCGTGCATCAGGTTCTCGATGCCCTGTCACGACTCGTGTCGCCGAAGGTCGCCAATGACCCTCGCCCCACCGTCGAGGTGGATGACGACATCCTCACTTTCGACGGGGGCACGACAGTTCGAGACGTATCGAACGAGCTCGCGGACCACTCTTGTACCGCGAGTTGTGATCATCAGGCCGTCCATGTCTTCATAACGACACGGAACCAAGCCAAAGCCCGAACAAGGTCGCGCGTACGGACGCGCGACGAACCGAGAGGCGACGACGCAGCCCCCGCTCTCCAAGGACCCAATTCGTTTTGGGAAGAGAACGACGACTTCGACGCTGCCGACATCTAGCGCGCCGAAGACCCCGAGGCTGGCGTGCTCGACGCCCCGGTCGCCCCACCGCAGGACGACCTTCCGGCCCCTCTTACGATAGAGGAGATAGTCGAGGAGCAACGCGTGGATGACTTCTGCCAAACCGTTTTGGCACGACAGTCAGAGTCCCGGGACTCCGCGTTCTTCGAGGACCACCAAGGGGTGCTCAAACGGAGACACCCCTTCGACCCTGATATCGTTCAGGTGGTGGTACCTCGGACGCTTCGCGCCAGGCTCCTTCGCCTGTGCCACAACCCGGCCATCGCGGGGCACCCGGGCCAGAACCGTATGTACTACGCACTTCGACGCGAGTACTACTGGCCCCACTTGGCCGCAGACGTAGCAGCCACGGTGCGAGGGTGTCGAAACTGCGCGATGAACCGGGTCAAGCTGAGGAAACATCTCAACCGATTAAGGTTGTTTCCAGCTATGAGGCCCCTCGAGAGCCTCGCAATCGACATCTTGGGGCCGCTCCCCAAGACGAAGACAGGAAAACGGTTCCTGCTCGTGATTACGGACCGCTTCAGTAAGCTGACGCAAGTCGTTGCGCTCCGCACGATAACAGCGTACACGGTCGCAGTTGCGTTCTGCGACTCGTGGGTGTTCAAGTATGGCGTCCCTCGCACGTTGCTTTCGGACAACTGCCCTCAGTTTAATGCCCAGTTCTTCCACAGCACGTGCCGCGTTCTGGGGATAACGAATTTGTACACTTCGGCGTACCATCCCCAGACGAACTGGCAAGTCGAGTGATATAACCGAACAATCGCCTCGATGCTCCGGAACTACGTGGGTGAACACCAGGACGACTGGGATGTGTACGTGGGGCCGCTTACGTATGCGTACAACTCCCACGTACATCGCACCACACGCACTACGCCGTTTGAGCTCGTGCTCAGCAGGCCACCGCTGGAGTTCTCTCTCCGACGGGCGGACGGCGACGCGCCCCCTTCCGATAGGGGGAACCAACGTGCCGAGTTCCTCAAGACCTTGGACTCGACTATCCAAAAGGCCTACGGGAGCCTGCATCGGACGCAGGCTCGCTACAAGCGCGACTTCGATAAGCGCATACGACGTATTAATTCCCGGCTCCGTCCCGGAGAATACGTATATCTCAACCCCACCGATGGGGCTAAGACATCGAACAAGCTCGCCTCGCCGGCTGTCGGACCCTACCGCGTGCTCGCCAATGACCGCCGAACCATCACGATCGATCGTGATGGGGTCACCGAGCGAGTCTCTGCCGACCGCTGCGTGTACGCGCCGTCTCCGATAGACGCGCCACGAGCAAGTACGACGACCCCGCGGGACCTCGCCGATAAGGTCACCGCGGGAACGCAGTATGCCGTTGAACGGCTACTGAGACATCGAGTCATGGAAGACGGAACTACGGAGTTCCTCATCAAGTGGGCAGATTACGACGCGCCCACTTGGACTGCGCGGACTCACGTCCCGGAGGAGTTGGTCTCTCGTTACGCCCAACGCCTCCGGAGGCGCACCGGCAGAAGCCTCTCCCCAGACGTGAACGCGGACGTTCACGCTTAAGGGGGAGGCCGGAACCGCTCCGTTACGGATAAGGGCATATCGACGAGCTCGCCTGAACTTAAGAGTCTGCTCCTGGAATTAGAACTTTTTGTCGCTAATCACGGCGCATGCCATGATTTAATTTTGGGAAGATTTCTTCCTCAGACGACAGCGCACCAATCAGGAACCGTGCTCTGATTTTTTGGCAGAAATTGTTTTCGCGGGAAATTACGACAATTTTTGGGATGATTTTCTGATTGCGCCGCGGACGGAAAAAGGGTCGCAGCACACGTGTATTACAAAAAAAAGTCCCAATTCACGGCGCATTCCGTGTGGGAAATGGGTACCCTCCCCCGCAAATGGGATGACCGGAGGAGGCACCCCACCAAAGCCGAGCGTGGCGGACGACGTCCCGCTGCGGGGCCCACTGGCTGAGAATCGGGAAGACTCCGACAAAGACACGGCCTCGAGCTTTCCACCGACCTTTTTCCACGCACCCCGCGCGTGGGCATCGGAGCCGCGCTCCAGCGCCCTCGCCACGACGCCAAGGACGCTAAGGAGAGAACGGACGCCGTGCGTATGCGCCCTTGCCGCGGTGGCGAGGGGCGCGCTGAAGGAGAGAACGGACGCCGTGCGTCTGAGTTCTCGCCCCGGTGGCGAGGCGGCGCGCTGAAGGAGACGAATGCCACGCGCTCGCGCCCCCGCCCCCCGGAAGGCGAGGGGCGCGAAAGATAAGGGCAGGCGCCGCGCGAGAAGACGAATTCCCCGTGCTGTACCAGCGCGCCGCGCCCTCGCCTCAGACGGAGAGGGACGCCAAGTGAAAGACCACCGCCCGCGCGCTCGCGCCCCCGCCTCCGGACGGCGAGGGGCGCGAAAGAAGACGACTACTGCACGCCCTGCCCTCGCCACCGACGGCGAGAGGCATCAAGAAGAACGACCGCGTCGCGCGCCCTCGCCCTGAATGGCGAGGGACGCCGAGGATAAGAACGTTCGTCGCAGGTTGGGCCCTCGTCACCGATGGCGAGGGGTCCCAAGAACAATACGAGCTTCAGTGCGTCCCGCGCCCGCGCCTCGATGGCGATGGGCGCGTTGATAAGGAGAATACTGCGCGCTCTGCCCTCGCCCCGATTGCCTGGGGGGGACGAAGATGACACCCGCGTAGGATCTTGCCTCGGTGGAACCGGAGCGCGAGAAGCGCCGGAAAAAGTCCTCGGGGAGCGCCGCGGGCCGAGCTTGCGAGGCCCAGGCGCTTCCACGCGGACTTTCCGCCGCACCGCAGCGCGGAGTGGGGCCGCGGGCCGGGTACTCCACGCGACGGGAATGACAGGCAACCGCGCTGCCCTACAAGCCCTCGCCGCCGACGGCAAGGGGGCCAAGAAGAATTGCATGCGTCGCGCGGCGTTGCGCGTCGCGCTCTCGCCATCGGCGGCGAGGGCCGACAAGGATAAGGATCGTCGTTGGGCGTCGTCGCGCGCCGCGCCTTCAGCATCGGTGGCGAGGGCTGCGAAGAATAAGGACCGGCGTCACGCGTCGTTGCGCGCCGCGCCCTCGCCATCAGTGGCGAGGGCCGACAAGGATAAGGATCGTCGTCGCGCGTCGCCACGCGCCGCGCCCTCGCCACGGACGGCGAGGGCCGGCAAGTCCACTGTACGACGAGGGGCGGTACCGACCGCCACCGCCCGAGGCACAGGCGCCGGCGCGCCCGCCACGAAGGCGAGGTATGCCAGATAGAAAACGGACTTCGGGTCTTCGCGCTCTCGCCTGGACGGCGAGCGGCAAGAAGAAGGGTAGCGAATGACTACGCACCCGCCAACAGATCAGACTAACCCCGCTCTCCCGCGCCTCCGGCCGCCAAGAGGAAGCGATACAATTGGTCAGCACGCCGCACGTCACCGCCCTCACCTCTGTCACACCGCACGTCGCTGAAAAAAAAGGGGGAGAGAAAACTCTGACGAAGGAAAGGCCCACGGACGCGCACAAGGTCGCGCGGGAAGGGCAGAGGGGGTCAAGGCAGGCTAAGAAAAGGGACGAGCAGTCGGCACGCGCGCAAATGAACGCGAACAGAGAAACAGAGGACACTGACCGGGGGGCGGAGTTGTTAGAGGGAACGGAGGCGATCGTTCCGATAGCGCGGTCGGACATTTCTCTAGCTCTACAACCCGTGGACGCGGACGTCCCCGCTTAAGGGGGGGGCGTGTAGTATAATCCCCCCTGGGGCTTTTTAGTTAGATTAGATCAACAACGGGATCTAGTGCTGTAGAGCCCGATGCTCTACAGTACTACTGCGCGTGGCCACGTGTACCCCTCGGGTACCGGGCACACGCGTGCACGCGTGCACACGTGTACCGCGCGGGACGGAAGCGCGCGCACACACGTGTACTGTCAGCCACGATGGCTGACAGTATTACAGTACGGTCCGATCTGTACTACAGTAGTCCACTACAGTACTTCGGTACTGTAGTGTTATAGATTGTTTTGTATATTAAATATGGAGCAGACCGGCGGGGTGGAGGAAGACAAGCACGGACTTGTCACCCACCGACCGTCAAAGTCCGACTTCCCGCTTATTTCTAAGGTAACGCTCGCTAATTACCTTAGAAGCGGCACCGAGCGCGGGTTGAGGACGCGCGCGGTACGCCCACGAGCTGGCTCCGCCTCCGCCCGTCAGTACTGGATCGTTACCCAGTACCGCGCCGGGGCGTCGAGGCGTCGAACCGCTTGCGCGTACCGGCGTCCTCCCCGTTCCCGCTCTACCACGCTACCCGGGCCCGCTGCCCGGTGCCGTTAGCTGGTGTCCCGCTTCACCCCCGTCTTCCCGATCGACAAGAGTCTCGGTCGAACTGTGCATACACCCCTATCGCTGGGGGTGTTTATGCTACACGGGGGTCCATAAATTAAAACCTAGTTGTGTACGAAGGCTTGCGCAATGTGCGCAGCAGAAATTTTCTTCAACGGAACGGTCCGTACGAGCTTCGAATAGCGGTCTCTGATTACTAAAATGTACCAGTTGCCTCGACTTGTGGTGATAAGCTCCCCGAGGATATCAATCACGACAAATTCCAGAGGAGCGTTTGGCGTAAACAGCTTCATCTCTTTCGCGTTCTTCCTGAGCTTCACCCTTTCTCGCGCGCAATCTGCGCAGTTTCTGGCTACCGCGTAGCAATCCAGCGCCATTGTGGGCCAATAAAACTATCTTCTCAAGGTCGTATACAGTTTCCTGCCTCCTGGGTGCCCTGCTGATTTAGCATAATGGCTCAACCCTAGGACACGGTCCCTCAGCGATTGTAGTATTACCACTTGTACGAACTCCGCAGAGATTCGACATAAAGTTCCTTCAAATTCCTCGGCCTCCGTTGTGAACGACTTCGTTCTTCCTTCTTCCATTTCTTCCTTGATTTTGTTGCAGAGAGAGTCGACGGCTTGCTCGCGAAGAAGCTCCTCCGGAGTGACGGCTTGAAATTGATCGAGCCGGTCCGAGACGGCCCCCCTCTCAAGAGCGAGGAAGTCGTCCAACTTGTCGAAATCGTTGTCTTCGGATTCTACAGTATCGCCCTGTTTGGCCATGAAGCACGGGATTTCGTCGTCGATTTCATCGACTGTTTCTCCTACCGTTAGCAACCTCGACAGAGCGTCCGCCTGGCTGTTAGCCTTCCCCTTTTTGTACTTGATTTCAAAATCGAATTCCGAGAGGCGTAGCCTCTATCGGATTAAACGTCCACTTGGGTCCGTTACATTCATTAACCACCTTAACGAGGCATGGTCGGTATGCGCTATGAAGTGCTCTCCATATAAATATTGTCTCAGGGTTTGGACGGCCCAAATCACCGCCGAGCATTCCTTTTCTGATACAGAATAATTCTTCTCGGCTGCCGCCAACGTTCTAGAAAAGAACCCGATAGGTCTTCGTTGTGCATCCGGGTGCGTTTGAAATTACGCAGCGCCAATTTGGTAATCACTTGCGTCGGTATCTACCGAGTACGGAAGGTCCTTCTTTGGTAACGATAGCACCGATGGTGCTAAGATGGCCTCCTCGACCTTGTGAAAAGCTCTTTCGCACGGTTCGTCGAATCCTTCCAGCCGGACCGGTTGTCCCTTCTTCAACAATTGATTGAGCAGATGTGCCATTTTCACATAATGTGGGACGAACCTGCGGTATACATTACAAAGTCCCAGGAAGCTTTTGAGCTTTGTCTGCGTTTGAGGGTACCTCACTTGTTCCAAAGCGGCGGTTCGCGCAGCATCGACTTCTAGCGTACCGAGCCGAACGACGTGGCCTATGTACTTGATCTTTTCGACGAAAAATTCGCACTTGCGAAGCTTGAGCTTCACGCCTGCCTTCTCCAATACAGACAGTATTTCATCAACATGAACAATGTGTTCTTCCCAAAACTTGCTAAATATGATGATATCATCAAGATACACCAAGCATGACTTCCATCGGAACGGAGAGAGCAGGATATCCATGGCTCTCTGAAACGTCGCCGGCGCATTGGTAAGCCCGAAGGGCATTCTTGAGAACCTGTAGAGACCCGAGTGACATGAAAAAGCTGTCTTGTCGAGGTCGCACTCGGGAATAGGCATCTGCCAGTATCCGGAGATAGCGTCCAACGCGGAGAAGACCTTGGGTCACCAAGCGAGTCCAGGCACTCGTCCATCCTTAGTAATGGGTACGTGTCTTTTATGGTAACTGCGTTTAACCAGCGGTAATCAACGCAAAAAGCATCGATCTGTCCGGCTTGGGCACCAACAAAACGGGCGACGCCCATTCTGACTGTGCCGGTTCGTTGACTCCTGCTTCTAACATCTTCTGCACTTCTGCATCTTCTACTTCTCGAGCTTTCGGTGCCGCTCGGTAGGGGGCTTGTGCGATGGGCCTGGTCTCCGGGGCCAACTCCATCTGATGGACCGTGGTGTTGATCTCTCCGAGAGTCCCGTTCCACATGCGTGAGTACTTCTTCAACATCTGACGGAATCTTTCGAGCAGCCGGTCCGGCACGTAGCTCAGGTTGAGTTCCTCCCCGTCCGGCGGTGGGGCTTGATCCGTCGTTCCGGCTTCGTAGATACCGTCGCGGAGAGCTCGCCCGACCGTTCCTCCAGCTGGTCCTCGAGGCCTTGTTCCGACGATGTATATCTTCTGTCGCCCTTAGGCGCCTTGGCAGAATTAATAAAATTTTCTCCTGTCCTCTCTTGAACTCCAAGCACTTCTCCGATTGTAGTCTTGCTTTCCAACACGGCCCATGAGTGGGGTAGAAGCTCTGCTACCACTTGTCCTTTCTGAACCCTGACATGATACGGTCTAAAATTCGCCACTAACAAGCGAAATGGCCTGTCAGGCTCCACTTGAGCCACCTCGTTTGAACTCACCAACCATGCTTGTCGTACAGAGGCGAGTAGGGATGGACCACGACGAGACCGATTCTTTTTGAAACACATTGGACTACTTGTTGCGTCCCTGGTTCAATGGTCGTCGCCTTAGCCACTTTCACCTTCGGGGACATCCTTTCCCCTTATTCATCTTCCTCGACCCCTCCCTGAACGAGAGTCCGTTTCCCTTTTCTCGGCGAGAATTTTCGCACAATCAGAACCTCCGAAAAATCCACCAACTCCACCTTTTTCTTCCGGGGTAAATAGCTTCTACGAACCGATCACAATAGTCCGCGCCTAGAATTAGCGGCACGGCGAGTTTCTCGGATACTATAAATTCGGCTGTAGCCACAAATCGTCCAAGCCTCACAGGCATCTTGATCGTGCCAACTGTGCGAAGCGGCCTGTTATTTGCATCGCAGATGTCTTGTGTAGGTCCAAAGGATACAAGAGCTTCCAATACTGCGGGAAGCTCGGATTTTCGAATCAGGTTCGGGCCGGCGCCGGTGTCCAACACGAACAGTACACGGCTCATCAGCCCGACCGTCGGTCCAATGTCTGCGAAGACCTTATAATTCTTCCTCGCAAGGGCAAAAATTTTCTCGGGACACTCCCTTCGCTTGACCCTGTACCAAGGGCGTCGGATTTGTTCCTGCGGGTCGTCTTTGCCTCAGCGCAAAACATTTTTAACCTGTACGGGTTCCTTCGGTTCGTCGACAACTCCAATTACCTCCTCGTCGAAGACTACCTTCTTTTCTGGAGTTGGGGAACGGGACGAAGTCCCGGCCATGGTTCGCTCGCCACATGTCTCTCCTTCAAATATATTTGAGATTCCCTCCTTCAGTTTCCCTGTCGCTGCGGGTTCGGCCTCACGTCTGACGATGGCCCCGCGGCCGGCCTTCCTGAAGGTTGGTTCGAATCTTCTGCAGAGGCACTTGGCGTGCTTGCAGTCTGCGATTCGAACCACTTCTTGACCTTCAGGTAGCTCGTCGACGAAATTCCTAGCCTCTCCATCGGGAACAGCGCCTCGTAGTTACCTAGAACTCGGTGCATCTCTCGGAACGAGAGCAGGCACGTGGGCGCCCCATGCCCCTTCTCATAGCAATAATAGCATATGAGGCCGTGCTTCTTCTGAGGGTACGGCGACCTCGGCGGTCCACGGGCCGGCGGCCTTCCCGACTAGCCCGGTCTCCGGAAAGTCGTACCCTAGTCTTCCATCGTAATTCTTGGCGCAGGCGTGTGACTACGCCCTCGGAACGCTAACACGGGGTCCGTGGCTTCCGTATACGTGCTTTCCGTATGCGCGCGCGTCAGTACGGTAGATGCGCCGCTCGGGTCTTCTTCTCTATATTCATTCCCTTCCGACGTACTAATAAAGTCGCCCTCGGCGATAAGCGCACCTCCGTAACGGTTTTCACCTTGATTAGGAGAGCTCAATTCTTCTGACCCAGAACGTGACTCGGCCAGGTGGGCAGCGCCGCGTATTTTTAGAACGGGATGCGGGGGCTTCTGCCTGCTCCCCTTCCTCAGTGTCGCTGGCGCCTGCATGGTGACTCTCTTTGTCTTCCTTCCCTGGGCGCGGCTCGCCGAGCCATGCGCCTTCGCATAATTGACTAACCGTAAAAATGAAACGTCCCTAATATCTTGGCGGTACTGAGACACCATGGGCTGGACGCTCGAATCAAGCCCCTCGATGAACATATTCATCTGCTCTTCCATGGAATAGACATTCCCACATCGGTTGCTCTCGTCTGTTAGGCGGATGTAAAATTCCATTTCGTCTTCAGACGGCCGTCGCTGGACTTTTTGCAATGCGAGCACGGCTTGGCAGATCGCCTCATCGGTGGCGAGACTCCTTAACAGCCACTGTACGGCCTCTGGCCAGACGGATATTTTCCCGTGATGGGACCCGGCCGTCTGTGACACATAAGTATACTGTCTGAGGGTGATACCGCTAAAAAATTCAGGTAACAAGCGGATGGCCTGTCCCTCATTCATTTCCTGTGTATCAAATTCCTGGACCAACTTAGCCAAAAAATCCAGCACAAGGACTGCGTCCTCTCCTGAAAACGTATTCTCCCGCTTCACCTTCGGTGGTATGTCTCTCCTAATTTTCCGCACGGCGGTCGGCCGAGAACTCGACAAATACGTCTCCGGGTTTCTCAGACGGTACGTCCGGTTCGATAACAACTTCTTCATGAGGTAGTTGGTCGAATTCAGCTCCTCCAACTCCCCCCAACGCGGCCCGCGTCGCGTAGCGACGTCCTCTGGCTCAGCGTCTTTGTCTCTCCGCGAGGCGGACGAAGTGATCCCGCCCCGTCTGGAGGTAATTTTCTTGCCCTGCGAAATTCCTTTTCCTTTCTCTGAACGATGTTCGGAATCGCTGGCATGGTTCGACGAACTGTCGTCGCCATCTTCAGAAAGACCGTTTGACTCTGACATTGAGTCTCGGTCCTCCGGCTCGTCACTACAGTGACTCTTGCTCCTGCGTCGCCGATTCTTCTTCGAAGTCTTCGACTTGGAACCCCGCTGTACAGCGGCCTTCTCCTTCTTCGATCGACGGTCGCCTTCTCGACCCGTAGGGAGCGGCTCTTGGTCCTGTTCTTACGGCTCTCGGCCGGCATCTTGCTCAAGATCCTTGAGGCGTTGCGCGGCGCGGTCGAACCTATCATCGATGCTGAGTTTAAATTTGGCTAAGGACTCCAAAGCTTGATCCGCGTCTCGCCTTGAGTCCTTGACCGAAAGTTTCAATGAAGCGAGGACCTCCGGTTAGATACCTTTGATCCCGTCACTCTGTTCCTTCTCGACGAGATCTATGCGAGCCATTAGCTCTTCCAACGCGGTGTAGAACTGGGATGTTTGCAACTCCAGTTGCTTCTGTATGAGGGCTAGTTCTGCCCCAAGAACTTTCTTCGTTTCTTGGCGAATTTTGCAGCTCATCTTCTCGAACCGGATTCCCAGGCTGTCGTTGTCGACTTCAATCCCCGTCGGGGGTTCTTGTATTTCGGGATCCGTAGCCGTATGGGCATGGCTTCGGGTGCGAGGCCCTCGCGGGGTCCTCGACACCCTCGCCGATCCAGCTGTGCTCCGCGCGAGACCGGCATTCCCGGGTGCGCTTGTCGACATCGGTCGTTGCGATTGACGAACCTAAACACAAAAACGTAAACAAACAAAAGTACTTCGAATCCTAGATTAGAATTCTAGGTCAGGTCTCCTGTACACCAAATAATTCTAGGTCGGGAGACCACTTTTGTAGTGCAATGCGCCTGTCAGGCAGAGACCAAGGTCCGACGGTCCAACACAAACAACAACATCAAAAACAACATCTGCCAACCGCACAGCGCTACGGAATGTTCGAAGCTCCTTGTCCTTTTTAAGCGAGTTTGCGGCCCGCAGTAGCTCGGATCCCTGATAGGGGGCAAAGAGAAGGGCTCAGCCCGGGGTCGGTAAATGGTGGTAAAGTCTTGTAAAGGCAACTGCTCGACGAGTTCGGAGGGGTGTCTAGGTAAACCTGGTCCGATGGGTCGTAAATCCAATGCTCGTAGAGCACCTTGAACACCTTATACCCTTGATAAGGTCTTCGACGGGGACGTCGCAACGTAGCCCGTCGGGAAAGAAGTAAACGTAGCAGCGCTGCACCGTCGTACTGCCCGATGGCAAAGTACCAACACCAGATCAGTCGCAACCAAATTCCCATGGAACCAACGCTATCTTATATAGGAGACGAGATCTTCGTCGAAGGCGTCGTCGCAACAGCCTCCGACAGAACGGACAACAATAGCAGCGCTATACATTCGTTCTGCCCGATGGAAAAATACCAACACCAGATCGGTCGCAACGAACTCCGATGGAACCAACTCTGTAAAAAGCACCACTGGTGCACTAACACAGAAGCCCGATGGCAAATGACGTCACGTTGCGGATCGCAATCCTACAAGGTGGGACCAACTCAAGATTAAGGGAAATTAGGATAGGGAAATAAAGGAAAAATGATAACGAAAAAGGGGACCCCCGAGAGCAAAGGATACCTTAGGCTAGAGTAGAAGGGAATGTCTTGTAAAAGACGGACTTCGACGAAGGCGATATCAAACTCTGGCAACTCGGGTTACCTTTACTGACTTGGTGGTCAATGGGCTAAGTTATATATCGCCCCGCCGAAGCCACTACAGTAGCTTGCGGCGCTAGATCCTAAATGTAATCGAATGTCAGCTAAATAATTGGTAGCCGAATTAAAACAATTAATTAAAATAATACTGTGCAAATATTCACACGTGTGTCCCCCAACCCGGACTACTTTGTCATACCCTATTGATTTCCTTTCGTTCCACCGCCCTGTAGACCCCATTATTTCACTACATTCTCTTCAAATGTTCGACGTCGTTACAAAAGCCTCCTCCACAGAAGACAAAAAAATAGATGTCGCGGCTGCTCCGGAATCGTACAATCAGGAGGAAATATCAACCGTCGGACTTGTTATGTACGAGCATAAAATCACTGACGGATTGACCAAAGAGAATTCAAACGATGCAAGATCTGTTAAATTCGGGATTCCATAGGAATCCTGTACAACAGTTCATTGTCAGAACCCAGGCAAGTTCACTCTCTAGGACCGGTGAGTGTAGAAAGTAGCAACTTAGGTGTGCACTTATGTGCATTACAGTAAGGTTTTGTGTACTTGGCTGTTTTCATACTCTTTTTAACGAAGACCCTTTCTTGAATAGCGAGGGAGGGAGTGGCAAGAAAAAAGAGTACTGTAGTGTTCAACATCCCGCCGGTGGAGCAGCTCGATCCCACGAGCTCTCACCATTGCTAGAAATCAACTCGGTCGAAGAGTTGACGAGCAATAAATTCTCTTTATTTCGCTATCCTAGATTTCGTGGAAATACCACGGAAATCCTTATGCTAAAACCCTAAAGATTTTCGGGAGCAAATAGAGGCCTAAAATAAGTTGATAACAACCCCATATGAAGTCGACTGCCCTGACGAGATGCTGGGTGGCGCCAAGAAATTACGAAAAAAGGATTCGGGGCATTTCTCGGTTTAACCGGAGCACTTGTACCGGAGAATGAACTCTTTAGTTGATGAGGTTATGCGATAGAGTCACAACAAATGGTTCGCAGATATCCGTAAAGCCGAGGATATCTGCGGATAGGACTGTAGTGCAATGTGCTTGGCAGGCCGCGAACACAGTCCGACGGTCAAACAAAAAGAAGAAAAAGAACAACAGCAACAACCACTGCCGATGGCACGCGCTACGAAGCGTTCGAGACTCCCTTTCCCCTTGTGTGGGCTTGCGGCCCACGGTAGCTCAACTCCGACGGGGGGGTTAAGGAAAGATGCCCGGCCCGGAAGGATAATGGTGGTAGAGACTTGTGAAGACTTGAGCGCTCGGCGAGTGCGGGTTGGGCTTATGTACGAGAATGTAACCGCGGTTCGCTGGGTTGTAAGGCCAATGCGCGACGAGCGTCTTCAGCATCTTGGGTGTAATTCAAGGTCTTCGACGGGGGCTTGTTCAGCACTACCCGACGGGATCGTAACCGTGTAGCAACGCTACTACCGACGTGTTGCCCGATGCCTAAAAACACCTTCACCAGCGCGATCGCAATCGCTGTAGGCCGTACCAACTCTGTCTTATACAGTAAGACCTTCGACGCAGGCGTTGATACAACAGCCTTCCTACGGAACTTTAAACAGTAGCAGCGCTACACAACGTGTTGCCCGATGGCTAAAACACCTACACCGGATCAGTCGCAACCGACTCCAATGGAACCAACACAATTAAGGGAAAAATAGAGGTAGAGACAGATAAAGATAGGGAAATAAAGGAAAAAGGAATGGGACCCCCGAGCGCTGAAGGATGCCGTAGGCTTAGGTAAAAGGGAGCGTCTTGGTAGAGACGGACTTCGACCAAGGCGACATTCAACTCCGGCAACTCGGGTTACCTTTACTGACTTGGTGGTCAGAGGGCTAAGGTATCTATCGCCCCGCCGGAGCCACTACAGTAGCTTGCAGGGATAGATCCTAGATTTAATGTGGTGTCAGCAAAATTAATGCCAACTAATTAACTAAATAAAATAAAATAATTAAAAATTAGAACTGTGCAATTATTCACACGTGTGTCCCCCAACCCGGACTACTTTTCATATCCAAATATTTTCCATTCTTTTCACCCCCCTTTTCAGGTGCGTATTGCACTACATATCCCCCTTCCGAGCGCCCTTGCGCTACGCGCCGCTCTGCAGAACCTCCTAAGTCTTTCATCCCTTTTCGACCGACGGTCGCCGCGTGTGCAAGGGTAAGACGAAAACCAACTTGTGCCATCGACCTGGGATCCATCGACTCACATGCCTCATCCTCAATCGGAGCGAACGGGCTGGAACACTGACCTTGATCCCCATGAGATAAGCTTCTCATAAAAGCTTAGCGCACCCCGAGGCCTCTTCCAATTCAACAATCGTTCCTTCCTTTCTGCCACACTTCGCCCTCGAAAAGATGCGAAGTACTTTCTTTTCCCTCACGTCCGTCAGCCCCCACATCCGCAATCGGACGCAGCCTCCCTGTAATATCACACCCGATATCACTGTCAGCCCATACGTCATCGATCAGCCGTATAATGCGCTATCCGGAAAATCATCGCTTCATTCGTGACAGCTGGAACTGTGCCCTCGACCCTCTGTCCCAAGCTCACCTCCCAATGAAATCCCTGCTTCCTCGTCCCCCGTACCGGTCCGTCCATCTGCGTCTGAGGTTGCGCACCTTGCTGTATCCACGGTACAGCTCCCCATTGCGACTCCAGATTCCCCTGGGTCGTCGACACTTTCCATCCCTACCATCCGACCCCGGTCACATGTCGCGCCATCCTCGTTGTCCCGTACTTCACCCGTACGTGTGAGGACGTCCGTTGCCTCGCCGAGGATCCCCCTTCCATCAGCCGGCCACACAGAAAGTCTATCCGTGCTTGAAGCACCGTCAAGCGATGCAGGCCCCACGCCTGGATCCCCTTCCTGTGTTGACCTTCTTCCGACCCCTGGGTCGCCCATGCCCACTTCCATACCATCAAAAGAAAATAACGCTGTTTTCAGCGCTTACCATGGCCTCCTCCGCGCCCACAGTGTGGAGTCAGCTGCTCTTCAAGGGGCTCCTCTGGAAGACTTACGAGTCTTTGCCCGCCTGATTTCGTCTCTGCCAAAGGGGAAATCCGTTAGCGGAGTCTCCCATTGAACTGTCACCTGTGACAGTCTCCCTCTCACGATACCTCCTATCGTGTCACGTCCAACCTCGTACCTCCTTTGGGTGACGCTCTTGTTATCGACTTCATCCTTAAGCCCTTGAATAAAAGGATAATTTCCCTAGGCCCTTGTTCTCAAATTCCTCCTCTTTTCTATGCCCTTACCATGTCGATTGGGGGTCGTCAGTAGTCACCTATGATAACAATTTCGCTTCCCCAGCTGTTTTGGGGTGGAGGTGCGACAGCTGCGTGAGATGTCTTGTTCGACTGTCGGGGCCGTGACCGACCTCATCCTAGACCTACTACGATGCCCTCCTCTTTTCCAACGCGTCCGGCAACTTCCCCATCTCACAAATGACGGCGTTAAATCGTCCTCGAGTTTCCTGATTTTCCTTAAGTTCTGCGCGTCGGGGGGGGGGGGGGTACTGTGTAATCCCTTCACTTTAAAGCGTGGCCTTCGTTCCTCCTTTCCTGCACATGGCACGCGAACCTTGTAAGAATATTTTAAATGTTCCTTTCCACCTCGTGCGTCGACATTGCGTGGCGAGTGTCTTGAGAGTGTCGCGACGGGTACACGGGATCCTTGTAGCAATCGCCCTGTGCGAGGACGTCATTAAAGCGAGCGCGGCGCACTCTT